>NC_090067.1:9217502-9475197 GCF_038355195.1 Osmerus mordax
GAATATTTAACACCATGCCCGATGGCACCTCCCTCACTGTGTCTGATTGTAGTGTCGTGGAAGATTACCCTCTTCTAAAGTAGCTAAGATGGAGCCATGCCCATTAATGGTACTACGGTGCGTGTGTCTGATTGTGTGTACCCTTGTACCTGTGTGGAAGGGTCTGAAGGGGGAATCCTCATAGCAACACACTTGTCACAATAATGTTATCTCTTGAGGTGACAACCACCATGTCAACACTGCTCAAACGCAAAGGTTTGCATGGAGGAATTCCTAAGTAGTTATTGAAGGGTGCTGACAAAATGCTCACTGTCATTCAGGCGCATCCTCCATTTCGATTTGAAGGCACACTGAGCTGTTTTTGGAACGTAGGTACTACCTTCCTTCTGTTCAATCCTGTTTCCTTTAACAACATGAACAAAGTCTTCAGCTTCCACAACCTTTGTCTGAGTTTGAACATTAAAGTTTATTTTTCTCCACTCAGAAATCTCCATGTGTGTTTATTTATTCATGTGTAGACCTTTATACTGTCGTGACACTGTCTCTCTGGTCTTCATTAGAGTATATAACAACTTCAGTGGCAGAAAGATCAAGAGAGAGAGAGAGAGAGAGAGAGAGAGAGAGAGAGAGAGAGAGAGAGAGAGAGAGAGAGAGAGAGAGAGAGAGAGAGAGAGAGAGAGAGAGAGAGAGAACAGTTTGAGAATGAGAAAGAAAGGGAAAGAGACCTGAGGGAGACATCAGAATAGAAACCGATTTACACTTCAAATGCACTCCTGCTCTCCAGAAAGAAGTCAGTGGCTATTATGAAGGCACTCTGGTGCTTAGTTATAGAAATAGGGGTGCTTTAGGTGTGGCACTGCTCTTAACTGTGGACTCTTTGTGAAGGAAAACTAAAAGAATGGATTGGACTGGACAATTACAGGATAGAAAATAATAGAACACAGTGGACTTCCGTTATACAATGGAAGAGAATAGAGCTGTCAATCTCAATTATAAAATCCAATAGAATACAACATGAAATAATGAGACAGGAGGTCCAAGAAGAAAGCTATTCTTTGGTGAGAATGTTCCAGTATTGTCCTACATAGAAAGCCTGTATGTGAGGGAGCAGTGCTGCCAACCGTATACATTTTTTATGCTCTTTACTTCAATATTTGATGTTGTCACTGAGATAATGGATTCGTCAGTCAGGCATTGTCCTGGAGTGCACATGCGCACACACACCATAAAATTGTATATGAGTTTGAAATAATCGTCACATTGACTACACATGTATAATGAATATTAAACATGTGGAGTGACTGAAATGTGTGTACGAAGCCGTCTTATTGATTGAGGGAATGAGTAAAAGGATCAGTTTAATTTAATGAATCGATCAACGTTGCGTTACTCCAATAAGTCATGTTTGCTTTGCTTTATTGATATTGACTGAATCATTACATCCTACCAGATGTCACGACTCCAGAGATGTGCTTTATCTGGTTATCTGATGACTTTTAAATGTTGAACACACATCCGCCAGCTCATCATGATGTTTGTCTATGTCCTGCACATACAGCGCTCCTGGTCATTAAAGGCAATATACCCTGAGAGAAGCCAAAACGTACTGTAACCAAGTATTGAGGTCAGAAAGAATCAAAATACCTTTCTACTTGTTCTCTAACTCTGCTTTCTCTTTTGACTCTTTTTTGTAAACAAAGGTCCTTAGAATTAACCCTTGTGCTGCCTTCGGGTCACATGACCCAAAGGTTCATAAGGAACCATTGTTGTGTTTACCCAATTTTACCCAAAACAAAAAAAGAATTAAAAAAAAATATTTTAACCTTTGCAATGTGGGGGGTCTGAGACAGCCCAACGGTTAAAAGAAAATGCTTGGCTTTGTTTTTGTTTGCGGTAAATTTGTCGCGTAACCGGCAACCTTCTGATTAATAGCCCGATTCCCTAACCGCTCAGCCATCCGACCCCCCATAGACAGAGATAGAGACAAAGAGACATAGACAATATGGGGAGAATGGAGAAATTGAAGAAGGAGCGCTCCATCAGACACTGCCTTGATTAGCATATCTGCTATCTGACCACACTTGGCTGGGCTAGGGATACAGAGAGACTTCGATACCTTGTTACCTAGCCTGCTCAGGAACAGGTGGAACAAAACCTGCAGCCGAGCTGTGAGGCCAGCCCCCTGTAGACGGAAAGGCACTCCAAAAAATCTATAACCCTGATAAATATTTATAGTTATGTGAATATTTTTTCAACTACAAGCTGTTGAAGTCATGATATTAGGACCAGGATGGGGCTCTCATGCTGTTCCTGGCCTGGCAAACCACTAATTGGATGCAGATTGCGGTATTCACAGTTCCTCAAAGAGTTGGCCGACTCTGGGTTAAATATGCATAATCAAAATATGTGATGCTTTTTATTCACACACATTTGATCCCTCACCAGGGGTGTGTGTCTACTCTAGGCCCATGTCGGTCATGTTTAGTTCACAGTGTTGGTGTGTTTGGACAGTGGACACTGATGTGTGGTAGCGGACACTGCACCTCGAGGGTCAGGAGTAAGGGTCAAGGAACCCCACCGACTCAATCTGAGATGAACTCAGTGCGTTAGTCGCGCATAGCTGGTCAGGTGGTCTATGCGCGTTTGGGGGGGTGTATGTGTGCACATGCAGCTGTGTGTTTGTGTGTGCGATGGTGCATGCGTGTGTGTGTGTGCGTCTGTGTGTGCGCGCCTGTGCTTCTCCACTGCATGGACGTCAGAAGTGATGGTCACCATGACAGGCACATCTTGTACACATCCCATTTTGGTTCAACTGCGTCACCTAGCCCAACATCCCATAATGATAGGGTCACTATGACTCCAAAACAGGAAGGAAGATGTCGGATGGATCTGATCTGTGGTGAGTTTAGTCACAGAACGTCGGTGAAGCGACAGGCAGGTAGAACTGACTGAGCCCATCTCATAGCCTCACAGCTCATCTGCTTCCTGGATCATTATAACCCCCAGTATTAATGTTTTTAACCGTTGTGCTGCCTTCGGGTCACATGACCCAAAGGTTCATAACGAACCATTGTTGTATTTACCCAATTTTACCCAATACAAAAACAGATAAAAATAATTTTCTTTTAACCTTCGCAATGTGGGGGGTCTGACACAGCCGGTTAAAATAAAATACTTCACTTTTTTCTTTGTATGCGGTAAAGTTGGCGCAATACGACGGTGGGTCACAATGACTGATGGGTCAGAATGACCCGAAGATAACACAAGGGTTAAATACTTTGGCAATGATGACAGACACAATAAATTCACGTTGTCTGTGTGCACGCAGAGGGTGGCATGGCACTGTCACAACCGGCATGAAAATGGCAGCACTCCTGAGTCAGCCACAGTCCTGAGTCATGTCACCCTTTTCACACAAGCAGGGCATTGTTATAGAAAGGCTTCAGTGTCAAGGATGCTGTGGCTAGGACTGTAGATAGTTAGCAAAGATGGTAGGTATAAAGTAGGACACTTAGAATGGTTGAGTTTATGTATGTAGTCGAATAATAAACTCAAAGAAAACAAGGTGCCAGCCTCAGTCATTCTGTTGTCCCCAACAATTGTAATTGATCAACAAGGGCTCTTATGAATGTCTCCCCACACAAGGTAACTATTTATTTGGTTGCGATATGGGAGTAGGAGGTCTGTGTCTGTCTGTCAGTCACACACGTAGAACTTACCTCAGAAGAAGCACAACACCCCCCCCCCCCCCCCCCCCCCCCCCCCCCCCATCCATCCATTTTTACCGCATCAGGGCTACGTCACTGCTTCCCTTCTATGTTGGGCGGGGGGGTAGTGGTGGGGGGATGTTTGTCTGAGTCACTCAGAACTGATGCAAAGATAACTCTGAAAAGGTCGGGGAGTGTGTGTGTGTGTGGGGGGGGGGCACTGTCTCAAACCATTTGGGCACTCGACACTTTTAGGATGTCTGACTAGTCTTAGCACCCCCAGAAGCATCACACATCTTAAAAGATTATTACATTTACATTTAGTCATTTAGCAGACGCTCTTATCCAGAGCGACTTACAGTAAGTATAGGGACATTCTCCCCGAGGCAAGTAGGGTGAAGTGCCTTGCCCAAGGACACAACGTAATTTCGCACAGACGGGAATCGATCCGGCAACCTTCTGATTGATAGCCCGATTCCCTAACCGCTCAGCCATCTGACCCCCATTATAGTGTATTTAAGATGTGTGACTGACTCGTGTGTGACTGAGTCGTCTCAACCCTGTCATTTTGAACAGATGTGGTAAGCGGTGGGTTAGTTTTCATGTTCGCAGCCGACAACCCTGTCGTTTCCCTCCCCTCTACGCCAGCTCTGCGCACACGCCTCCCTCGCTTCAGCTTCCGATGCTTTATCCGACTTATCTGTCTGACATTCTCTCAGTGTGAACACCAGGTTGCACTGAATGTTTGCAGATCCAACACACACACACAAATGCACCAGCGCGCGCACACAAACACACCCCTCAATCTCTTGTGACAAGGGGGCCTTGTCAGCCATGGGCCTGGCAGCCCGTTGGCCTCGTTACAGGAGCAAAGCCTCAACGAGGCACACCTGTTCCTCATCTACCTCACGCCTGGTGAGTACAAAAGGGGACAAACAGGGGCAATATGGGGGTTGACATGGTTTTTGTGCTACACAGACTCGCCGTAGGAGAAACGAGACCAACCACATGAGCCAGGAGGGCTGAAGGAAGAGACCCTGGGAGAACAAGAAACACGCTGACGTAACTCAGTTTTTGTTAATGTTTTTTTGTTTTGTACCAAAATGTGCTATTAAAACCCTTTGGCGTACCTTCTCTCTTGGAGTCTGTCTCCGTGCTTCACACTCTGAATTGGGGTTAAGCAGCCTGGAATAAATGCAGGAATAAATGTCATTAGAACACAGGAGTTAGTTGGCTGAGCGGTGAGGGAGTCGGGCTAGTAATCCGAAGGTTGCCAGTTCGATTCCTGGTCATGCCAACTGACGTTGTGTCCTTGGGCAAGGCACTTCACCCTACTGATCCAGAGCGACTTACTGTAAGTCGCTCTGGATAAGAGCGTCTGCTAAATGACTAAATGTAAATGTAACTATCAGGGCAGCTGATGAAGTGGGACAGGCAGCAGGGCACAGTGACAAACCCAGGTCAAACCCACACACATCACGGACGTGGCTGAATATCAACTGATCGTACTAGACTATGAGCCTCATGTCCCAGTTAAAAAGCTCTCTCTCATAAAGTAAAACATCTTCAATAAATAACTGATTAGGAAACAATGTTTGGCATGAGGGGGTGATTTAGGTGGTGATTTAGTGATAAGATTTTGGAAGTCTACGGTTGGAAACAATTTCTGAAACTTGTTGGCCAAATCTTGTACAAATTGCACAGCTATAATCATCTATTGCAATGTAGTGTCTGAGAAATCCATAAAGACAACCGTCATTATCAAATCTTGACAAATCGTTAAAAAATGTTTTACTTCATCTGTGTTTAAATGAAGAGCAAATGCTTGACAAAGGTTGGTTTATATGGTTCATATGGTTAAAAAATGTTTTACTTCATCTGTGTTTAAATGAAGAGCAAATGCTTGACAAAGGTTGGTTTATATGGTTCATATGGTTTTCCAAGTATCACTAAAGAGAGATCTGGAGTTCTTAGAAATGCTGTCCGTTCTCAAGACATTTTCTCAGAAAAGTCTCACGGAGAGTGGGTGAAGGTGCAACAGTTTCATCTAGTGGACACAGCAGGCTATTACAACTGCAATGGTCAGCCACAATGCCTCTCAAGGTAAGAAATTCTCCGGTAAATGCTGTTTGTAACTTCTTGTTAAATTGAGGTATAGTGTGCATTGACACCTTGAAATACCTGTAACAGAAACAATGACATTTCATCCTTTTACTGTGTAGGAATTGCAAACCAGAAAGAAAAATTAAATCACAAAAAAGTTTATTAAGTGTAAACAAAAAAACTGCATAGGAAATGTTTAAAGTCCAAAGAAAACAGGAAGAGCATCAGGTGGCCAATATATTTTAGTCGCTTTCGCCTTATCTAGACTGAAGACCTGACATGTGCACCTCCAGTCATCCCTGTGTGTGTGGGGAGAGGGGGGGGGGGGGCTGGGAGGGGGGGCTGGGAGGGGGGCTCGGGGCTGGGAGGGGGGGGGTAGCTGGGAGGGGGTAGCTGGGAGGGGGGGGGGGGGGGTGTAATGAGGATCAGGAGGTGGGGGATGGGGGACAATCATACTTTCATACACACAACTTTCTTGTCAAACATGAGCGCATGGCAACACACACTCTTTCTTTTGAGCGCATGTACACAAGTGCATGTATACACACACACACACACACACACACACACACACACAGGCATGGAAGCACTAGCAGCACCCATCTAAACTCAGCTGGCCACCCTGCTGCCCCCTGCCTCTTGGACTGTGAGGAGTATACATTCAGTGGATTTCTGTTCGATAACAATAAAGATGCTGTGCACAAACACCCACACACACACACACAGCCGCCCACCCACAGGACACAGGACAGAACATGACTGAGTAGAAGAGGTAAAAGAACTGCTTATAACAACTTTAACATGGTAGCCATAGTGACATCCATGTTCCAAGACCGTTCGACAGAATATCAAAATTAAACTGTTGTATTAGTGTTGTTTGTGTTTAGTGTGTTTGTATTTAGTAAGGAGAATTGGCTGTACTGGTCCTTGGTAGGAATATGGGGTCTCTGTCCTGTCCCATGTTGTGGGGGTTATCGGTCACTGAGTGAGAATCAACACGAAACCTGACAACCCTTTTCTTCAAAAAAATACATTCCAAAAGGATTTACAAGAATCATGTGGTCGGGAGTATTTGAACTTTTGTGTTCATCAAATAATTATTTCAAGAAAAAAAAGGAAAGAGTAAGAATCAGAATCAGAAGAAATGTAAAGAAAATTATCCAAAAGCAACATTATCGTTTTGTTTTTCCAGATTGAGAAATAACGTATTTTTTTTATAATACGGGCATGGACACACACAGAGAAAAGACAGAGGTCAAAACAGAAAGAATACAACACCATTACTATGGGACACGTTTCATTGAGGGCACCCGCAAGGCAGACCCACAATAACTACCTGAGTTTTTTTTAAAGTTTTTTTTTATCTTTTTTGTTTGTTTAAAGATTATACAATCATTAAAAGAGGTCTAAAACCTTGCACACATCACGTGACACTGTTTCACATTTTCTCTTTTTGATAGGCCAAAAAACAATATGTTGAAAACCCACCCAATAGTACAGAAAACCAGTCACATGCTCGGCAGCCACAACTGTACTTCCTGGATGTTTTAAAGAGCGGGAAAAGATGCCAGCCACTCTGCATAACACTGCAGGCTGCTTGATCATATGTATTTGCTTGCTATGGTTTAACCATCTATAAGGCCATATTTTCAGCTCTAATCAACATATCAAGATTCCCAGGCATGGCTGGCCGAGCACAGATCGGGCTCTGCAGAATCTCTCCAGAACAGGAAATACAATCGCAAAGGTCAAAGGTTCAAATGTTCAATCCAACGCAATTCTAAACACACACACATCTTTGGGTAAATAATTGTGATAAAAACCATCCCAAAATTCCAATAAACTTTCCGTCTGAGTTTTCAACACCTGTCTGGGAGACGTTGGTACATTACAAGGACTTTTTAAAGCATGCAACTAAAGAAAAGGGGGGAAAATAATCTTAAAATACATGTTTTTTCTCTTTAAGAGCAAAGATCAAAAACAAGATTGATGCAGACTTGAATTAGCCATTTTTATAATAATACTGAGACAAAGACAGATCATATTGGTGAAGAAGCGAGGTGTTGGGTTTCCAAGAAGCAGTGGACTCAAACTCACTTGCCCTTTCATGTGCTAGCGTCTCTGCTTAATACCGGATCCTGAGCAGCTTGCTGGACACTTGACGGACAATATAATCACTAAGTGTTCCTATAAACCACAGATTGCATTGTCATAGAATTTGAGTTTAGACTCATCACAATAAGTTACATTACACCTCAACTAACACCTTACTTGCTCTACATCCACACTGCTAGGAGTCTAACTGAGAAGATCATGGTAAACTGTGCTGAACAAAATGAGGTCATCATTTTGTGCCCCAAACAGTCAACTGTCTCGAACTCTTGAAGACTAAAGCGTGACAGAGAAATGTTGGGTCTATGTGGTCATGTGCCTCTGACATCACTAAGACTCTTAGCCAACAGTGACATTGCAATCTCTCTCACTGTTGGCCAATCAGGTTACAGCCCTGCTTATCTGCATTATGAGGTAATGAAACAGGGGGCCAGCCCTCCTAAATGCATCCAATAGAGCACAGGGATTTATCTCTGGCTAAAGATTTGGATAACACTTATGCATATGTATTTGTATATATATTATATTATGGTCCAAATAACATTTTTCTTCTGTGACAATATGGTCCAAATGCCAACCCTGTTTGGCACAGAACCCTCACCGACCATTTTTGGCACAATGCTCAGATCTGCGGTATTTGGTTTCTCCATACATCAAAAAGGCATTGTTTTCCAAACAATTAACAGTAAGCTGAAAAGTGACCACTGCACCTAGTGGTCAAGAAGGCTGCATGCAATTGCAGTTTCAGCTGAAATAGAGCCACTATGATTGGAATCTTTGGTCCACCAGGTAAGGTACATATAACACAAAAGGTGTATTAAAAGCATGAGGTATATGTTAAATGAGGTATGTAAAAAGAAATCTATATATAATGTGTCAGACTTTGAGCTGCACAGTACATGTGTTGAGGTGTCTGAGAGTTCCTACTAGAGGTATTTAAAAATTCCATGAGATAAGTAGGTATCTGTCAGCTGAGGTAAATTAAGAGATATGAGGTATGCAACAGTCGAGGTACATGAAGAGATATGAGGTATGCAACAGTCGAGGTACATGAAGAGATATGAGGTATGCAACAGTTGAGGTACATGAGAAGTCCAGAGGATTTCAATCCTGATGATGAGCTGCCTAACTCCTTTCTTTGAGGTAAGATTCACAGTCAACACATGCCAAGGAGCTATAATAGTTGTTTGCTATGCTAAGGAAGTGGCTAATGAACCGTAATTATTCAGGACTCTGTTTTACTCTTAGTAACTAAATTAGCGGTTAACAGTAATTGGGTTGGGATGCTAATGAAAATTTGAGATGCAATTTCTGAGTCTCAAGGCAGTGTAACTGTCGTTAGCGCAAGGGAGGTAAATGTCATAATGTACTAGGCCAACATATTTCCCTAGACCACATACTGAAAGCTCTTCTTTCAAACCAAACTCAAGAGCTTCACATGGTTGGTGTTCTCGTCTTAAGTTGAGACACTGATATTGTCCCATGGAACCCCAATAGGTTTGTATTATATTCTCCTGGAAGTTACAGTGCTTTGAAGGTATGGTTCGGTTACATGCAAGTGTTTTTGACCTCCCAACACCAATGATTAATCAACAAAGTGTCGGTGTTCAATAGTCGCCAAACAAACGCTTAGCTGTTGTGCAGAAATTCTACCTTTGGTTGACTTCACTAGCTGGTCTACTAGACCTCCATCTTATGAGGACTGGTCTGCATGTACATATTTTGGAATTCCTTTCTGAACTCCGATCACACAACAATAAATAGGGCGGGGCTTTGTAGTGACATCACACCCGTTGCAAGGGACTGGATTAAATCCTGGGCCCCAAAAGTCAATCAGAGTGGCTTTCAATCACAATCCAAAACCAAAGGATTGGTACATCCTATTGACGAGATGGATGTCTGCTTTGAGGCTTTGTTTACGTTTTTCCTTGCTCCCAAAGACGTGTCTGTCAAACATGATTAAATCTCTGACGAAAACATCAATAATAGGCCAACTCACTCAACTCATCTGAAATCCTTTGGTGGGTCCCTGTATCCAAGAGGACCAATGCTTTTCCTTGCATATTAATATAAATCTTTAGATTGGGCTGGACTGTGAAGAACAAGCTCCTTTTACTTAATCAAGTTGCAAATCTGATTCTCAATTAATGAAGCCCAACATGGGAGGGTTGATAATTCAGGAATCAGATACTTTGGGTAAAGGAGGGCTTTCTACCCTACAATGCTTACCCCATGATTCCACTCCATCATCACATTTCTTTTGACCGTGGTCAAGCCACTTTAATCACAGGTCCAGTAAAGCTAAGACGATATCTTGGGTACGACTGATCAGGTTCATCTACATCAGTATCAAGTCTCTTCCTTCCTGGTCTGAGCAAACTCTGATTCAGTCTCATGTTTGGCATCACATAAAGCACTCAGTCTGTCCGAACACTCAACAGTCCAGTCCCAGAGTCTTAGAGAGACAGGGTCGCTGCACAAACAAAGAAGAGGTTGACTAACTAGCCTGCAAACATCAAATGACACCACTGAAGAGGGGTAAGCCTTCTGGTCAGAACTAATCACACAAGAGTCTACAGCGCTCTGAGTATTGTCTCAGCAACAACATTCAGGAGGTTCTCTTAACTCATACTCCGACTGCACAGCAAGAATTCAATTAATCCTGTGCAAATATGAAAACAAAAACTCTTAAATAAAATAAAAAAAGGATTGAGGTAGACTTTCTTTTCTTCTTAGTAAAACTTCACGGACTAAATCTCTGCTCAGAGAGTATGAGTACATTCAAAGGGAGCTAAATGAGGTAGGTATGGAGCAGAGGTTTTCAAGACAAGTGAGAAATTCCCTGAGATGGCGACTTGAGGAGAGTTGATGGAGAGAGTTCAGAGCAGCCGAGACAAAAGAAAACAATGGCTCTTAGTCGTAATCTATTGATATCAATCTTCTTAGTGGTCCCCATAGTCATACACCACATGATTCAAATAATAATCCAAAAAATTGAAAGGAAACTGAAAAAGTACATTTGGCAAAACGGTTTTCCTTTCATCATGTTCCTCTGCTCTGAATCCTCCCTTCCATCTCTCCTCCTGTTTGTGTCTGTTGATTCACTGATTGAGACTTTTCAGAACTTAAGGATGCGGTTGTTCCCAAAGTCGACAACCACAATGACTCCGTCGGGTGCCACGCCAACGCCAGATGGACGGTCCATCTGTCCAAAGCCACTGCCTTGCGTGCCGAATTTGCATAAGAAGTTCCCATTGGGCTCGAACACCTGGACGCGGTGGTTGCGGGAGTCGGCCACGATGATGCGATTCTCCTGGTCCACTACCACACCCTGGGGGCGGAGGAACTGCCCATTCCCCGTGCCCTCGGAGCCCAGGAAACGGGCGGACTGGCAGTCAGGGCGGATAACCAGGAGACGATGGTTGTTGAAGTCCGTCACCACCAGGTGGTCCTCATGGTTGAAGGCCACGCCCCTGGGGGAATCAAAGTGTTTCCAGAGGGCTCCCTCAAAGCCGTATTTGTTGAGGAAGGAGCCGTCAGGGCCGAAGAGCTGCACGCGGTGGTTCCTTGTGTCCGACACCAGGATCTTTCCCTCGGAATTGACTGCGACATCCCAGGGGTAATTAAATTGGCCATTTTTGGTGCCCTTCTCCCCAAACTTGAGCAGGTACTGACCCTCAAATGTGAACACCTGTCGTGGAAAACACATTGTTGACTGGTAAGAAACCTTACACACACCTATACTGACTTAGTATTAAATGTCCAGAACTTTGATTTACTACTAATAAGCAGTTTGTAATGCTCCCGTTATTTAATAATGAATGATATTTCTTTACAAAACCGCTATGGAGGTTTGGATAACATCTGGTATGTTCCAAACCGTTCCTTGGCTGGTGCCAATGTACCTGCACACGGTGATTGTCCTTGTCAGCTACGATGATGCGTCGCTGGCTGTCACATGCCACGCCAGCTGGCCGGTCAAACTGACCAGGCCTAGAACCTAGAGAGCCAAACTTGTGATGGTAGGCACCGCAGGGTTTGAAGATCTGGCCAAGAAAGGAGGAGATGACCGGGTAAATAAACACAACTATCCAGTCTTTGGCCATAATTAGCTTGGCTTGTAGTTAAGAGAAAAGAGTTTGGGGTGGCAGACGTCAGAGCGAAGATGACACAGAAAGGATGTAGACAAAAAGGAAAAAGAGAGAAGATGGATAGATGGAGCAGAAAGAGAGAGAGATATAGAATATACAGTACCAGTCAAAAGTTTGGACACATTTTCGGGAAAATGTGTCCAAACTTTTAAGGGGGGGGAACAAACCTAAATAGGTTGACTTGGTCGAGGTTCTTACCTGAATGCGGTTGTTGCTGCGGTCAGCCACGACCACGTAGCCCTCCTTGTCTACGCTGATGCCCCAGGGTCGGCACAGCTGCCCGTCTCCTTCCCCCTCGCCCCCAAACGCAGACACCATTGCCCCCAGGGCACCGTAGCTTCTGCCAGACTTAACCATCACCTTGAAGGGGCTGCCCTGGATGTGTTGGTTGCATACCAGCACCGACACCAGGTGTTCACCCTCGCTCTTGGGCAGGTAGCTGATGGTGTACGAACCGTTCTGGTGGTCAGTCACCTCGGCCGCCGACAGGGTCCCGCCGGACGTCGCCATGACGACCGCCGACACGGCGTCTCCTCCCGACAGGCGCGGCTCACCGTCGTGGTCGTAGCCGTTCACGGTGAAGGAGGCGGGCTTGCTGCGCAGGGCGCTTTTGAGGCCCTCGCCGTGTGCTTTTGTGACGGGAGCGAACGCACCACTGCTGATCAGGCCCATGGACTGGATGGCTATGTACAGAGCCTGAGAGGGGGGGGGAATTCACATAGAGAACGTCAATAGAGCACTCAGACAAACATGAAATCTTATGTACTCTTCATAGATTAGATTGAATCTAATCTAATCATAGGGTCTTACCAATACACAGTCTACATGTAATAAATGAATTCAAAGTATACATTTTCCATGCCTCCTCTATGCATTATGTAGTCTACTGTGCTCTTTGGGTAGCCCGACATACTCTCTAAGAAGCCTGCAAAGCTGCAGGAGGTCCTACCTGGTCCGGGGGCGTGAACATGAAGCGGTCGTCCTCCTGCGGCTGCAGAAGGCCCCGGAGCGACTTGAGCTCCTGGATCTGGGTGAGCATGCGCTCGCGGGCCAGCAGCACGTCCAGCTGCCGGCCCTCGTCCAGCACCTGGCCCACGGCTGCGATGGTGCTGTCCAGCTTGGTCAGGTTCTGGTGCAGCTTCTCCACCTGCAGGTACAGGGACTTGGCCTTCAACTGGCGGATCTTCTCCACCTGGGAAAGAGACAGGTGTGTATGGGTGAAGGGGGAGGGGGGAGGGATGAGGGAGGGGGAGAGAAAGGTGAGCCAACTATAAAAGGCCGGAAACCTCTGTTTGTCTGTCCGTGGTATTTTCCAGAGAACCGTACACTGAATGAAGTTTCCCAGGTGCGTTGCTACGGACCCATGGATGTGCTGTGTCAAACTAGTGTGAAGTCGTTTGGATGAGCGGTTCACCACAAATAAATATACCAGCATTTGCCGCCATGTAGAGGTGCACCACATGATGGAGCCCTGGATCTTTAGAGGAATACATTTAAACGCGTTAGCTGCACTAAGCAATGGAGCCCTGAATAAATACACATACGTTCACCGCCAACTGGCTTTGAACTAGCGTGCCCGCTGAAGGCCACTGCACTAGTGTAAGTCAAATGACATACTGACAGCAGGAGCCCAGTTATAAACGGATCTGACATGATCCAAGGGAGGCCACAATGTGCTCCTCAATCTCAATTAGACTTATCAACAACAAATGTAAATACACACGCTTGATTGATTGGAATGCCTATCATGGGCACTGAATGGAAATCCAGTGGATCTCCAGTCCAGTTTAATGTGAGACGGCAGACAGACAGCTGCAGCAGCCGAAGAGGCGGGATCATTCACCCAGAGACAGGAAATGAGGAGAGGGAGTCAGCCTTACCAAACAAACAAGACAATAGCTCTCCCTCTCTATGTTACAGAAAGACCTTTTATGATGGGTAAAACGCCTAGTAAGAAACAATGGAAGCCCTTAAAAGAAGGGCTTTGTGTGCCCTGGGCACAAGGAGGACTGTAATTTGCATCTGTGGTAGTTGTGATACTCTTTATGGGCCACTGAGGACAAAGACAAGGAGATGCATTTCAAAGACAGGGTTGAGGGACGCAGAGCAGTGTGTGTGTGTGTCTGTTTGAGGGGGGTTGGGGTTTCTTGTAATGACTTTATCAGGCGAGTCAAGTCAAGCTGGGGATAAAGTGTGTTCTATACGAGGGCATTAGAGAGAAAACACGAGTAAGGGAAAACCTCCTGTGTGCCACCTTGACCTCTCCTTAATCTCTCTCTCTCTCTTACACACACCATTTTAACCTGTCAGGGGGGAAACCCATTAATTAAACCTGATCTTGGCCAGTCTACCATTAAGGAGAGGCCTTATTCCTAACTTTCCGCTCAGAACGGTCTCTGTAACATCGTAAAAACTGTGCCATGTCTACCTGCTTTCAGATCTGACAGCTGCAGGGTTGTGTGTGGGTGTGTGTGTTTAATGCCTATGTACACTCAAGCTTTGACTTGAGTCCCTGTAGAAGTCAAACATGGTAAAAGCACAATCTACCTCAACCTAACTCCAGGGTCTAGTGTCTTAGAAGCGTGGGTTCAGGTAAGTTCCACAGAGAGTTGTTGATATCCGGGGGGCCACAACAGGGGAGGTAAAAGCTCCTTCTCTGCCCCAAGAAAGGCTCTCTTTCTCTGGGTAACCCTAGACCCAGGGGGGGACTGGGAGTTAGTCTGATAGCGACACACTGCTTTCCCAATCTGGCTTTATTGGATTACTCCACTACAGGTTTGTATGGTGCTTTACGTTATGGGACACTTGCTCATTGTTGAATGCTTTTTCAGTTTGTTTTCACAGTGGGTGTAGTTTGTCACTCAACAAGCCTAGCTGGAGACACCAGTCTTGTGCTCAGAGTGTGTCCCTGCTCCTGTTCTTCCTGTGTGTGACTTGGTAAACACATACTAGTGTCGAGTGTGTGTCACTCAGTATGAAAAGACACACAGACAATGGCATGTACATGCATACACATGTTTATAGTAAACACGGGAGAGTAAACCGTCATAAAAAAGGAGGAGGCAACCAGGTCCTGGTTGGCCACACCTCTGACACACACACACACACACACTTTGAAACTGAGAACCTGAGTCATGCACACAGGACTGTGTGTGTGAATATGAGCATGTACTGTACATGTTAACAGAAGTCTCCTAGTAGGGGTTAGGGGGCAAAACAGACATGTTTTGCCCCCTAACCCCCTGTCTGTCATCACAACACTTCAGTTTGAGAGAGAGAGAGAGAGAGAGAGAGAGAGAGAGAGAGAGAGAGAGACAGTCAAGAGTCAGAGGAATCTCACCTTCCACAGTAGTTCACATTCTCTCTCCTCCAGGGCTTTCTTGTGCCTCAGTACGATTGCCTTCACTTCCGTCTGAACCACTTTGGCTTTGATCTCCACCTGCTCGGCCATGGCCTGGGCCTTCTCCATACTCAGCTAGAGGAGCGGAAGAAACCAGAGGTCACGAGACACCCGACACACCCAGAACATTCTCAGAAGAGCAAAGAAAACCAGCGGAGCATGTATACAGAGGGATCTGGAAGGGATGCAACATTTTCTTGACGTTCTCCACACTCAGTTACCATGACACATCAAACAGGAAACCCTTATGGAAGACAGGAAATGCAACCTACGGGTATTTCACATCACATCTCCTTTGTAAGATGACCGGACACCTGCACTTTAATGGCCTGCTTTTGTCCCAAGTCACAAATTAGCCAGGGGAGAGGAAACAGGAACTTCTGGATGAGTTCCATTGGATTACCTCACAAACCATCAAACGCTAGGGGCGAAGCGCAGTGGTGTCAGTTCTCTTTCTAACAAACCAATACTGGTGGTAACTTGAGAATTAGATTTTTTTCTGTCCTTTGTTTTTCCTCCAACCAGTGTTTTTTCCTCTCTCTTTCATCAGCCCTTTCCTCTCTGACGTCTCTGGAAGGTTGGGTGGGGGGAGTTGGACCTCACAGGCACATGGGCAAGATGGAAAGGGTCTCCTTTGTGACATCAACCACAGGGGACAGAGATCAGCCACACCCCCAAAGGTCATGCCCCCTGAACCCTGGCTAAAGACCCACCCCCCGATGGGAATAAAGTCAGGCAGCTTTTCTCTTTCCCACTGCCATTTGGTGCAGGCAGCTAAAGGGTCAGCTAAAACAAGCCCCCCAAATGGGAAGGAGCAGGGGTGAGGGGAAAGATGTTATGTATACAGTAATGTAATATGTAATGTAATACTGAGAGAGTAAGAGAGACATGGGGGAGTGGGGGGGGGGGGGGGGGGGGGGTATAAAATAATTGGTGGTGGAGAGAAAGAGCTGTCCCTTCTAGTAATTCACTTTCTTACTCCCCCCCCCCCATGTTCTCTCCATCTCTTCCCCTCTCTGCATGGTAAGGCCTTGCAGCATGCAGCAGCAGCTTGAAACACAAAGGAGGTCAAACAGTCCAACCGGGCTGCCGAGCAGGGCGACTCCTGCTAAGCAGCAGGTCACAAGTTCAGGGTCAGGGGTCGCCGAAGATAATGGGTGCGGGGTGGGCGGAAATTTCCTACCCCGGGGGATAGGAGAGTGTGTTTGTGTGTTACGTGCAAACTGGTGTCAGCAAGTTCTACTGAACTGACCTGGGATAGAATAGGTGGACACACATACACATGGAGATGCTGGGAAGACTACTGTAACACCTAAACATGCTCTCTACTCATTTCCTGACCTACTAGCACCACCAGTAGCTACTGCTTTGTATGTTAGTGCTCCACAGATGAACAACATTTTCTCTAACTTAATATTCCATTAATAATCTAAATTGGATGGTTTTAAAACACACACACACACACTACAGTCACACCACACAAATGTCAAGGGAGGAGGATGATAAAGAGAGTCAAGGTTGAGTCAAAGAGTGACTACGTGTGATGACGTAACCCTACCGTGGTTGGCTGGATTGTGTTACAAGGTTGTGTTGCGTCTTGACCAAGGTCACCACATTGCTCAACCTCCCAGAAAAGGTTACGCAACACGCCCTACCCTGCTAGCTCTGGTTAAACCTGGTTAAAGCACAAGCCATGTCATTCAGCAACACTTCAAACCAGTCCAAAACCTTTCGAGGTTTATGAACGTAACTCTGTCACTACCACATTAGTGGAGCTTAGACAGAGCAGATCTTGAGAGGAGGCTCCATGCTATTTTTGGTTCAAAGTTTAGTCAACAATGTTGGTAGGGTAGTAAAATAGCATGACTACATGTTTTATGTATTATTATTTTTGACATAGTTTACTTATTTGTTCCTGATTTTTCCCCTAAGAGAAGTGGACGTCAGTGCATCTGACCTGATCTGCGTCTACAAACAACACCCACGTGTCTCCACAGGAGAGGTGTCTCCACCCATCTGCCTTTGTAATTCAGACCCCCCCCCTCCCCCTTGTCTGTCTTCTGACTCTCTTTCTCTCTCCTCGTCTCTTCACATGCCTAGCTTCCTCCCCCAGGACACAGCTGGAGATGTGAGTGTGTCTTGTGTGCTGGTGTGGGGGCTTGGTCCCATCAACCAATTCTACAATCACATGAACAGAGGGATCTTACGGGTTTGTGTGGTGTTGGGGGAGGGGGAAAGGGAGGTCTTTTCCTTGGCCTGCAATCCTTAAATACCTTCTCAACCTTCCCCGATCCTCCGATCTGACCCCCAGCCCTGCCCCCTCACTCCAGCTTGCCAGCTGGCCACCTTTAACCCCGGTCCTCTGTAAAGCCCAATCACAGTGAATCAAGCTTCTGCCCCACCCCCACTGGTCACGTAGACACCTGAGATGGGAGACAGGGAGGGGAAGCAGTGTGTGTGTGTGTGTGTGTGTGTGTGTGTGTGCGTGTGAATGTGTTCAGGGAAAGAGGGTCTGTTGTAAGAATTTGTTCATTTCTGAAGAAGTAACGCCTCCAGATCCCCCCCCCTGCCACGCCCCTTCTCCCCACACCTGTACAGCCTGGCGCCCCTGCTGTGCGTCAGCCAGCAGTTGGATGGTGATGGTCCTGGAGTCCTGGACGGCGTCCTGGAGGTACACAAAGCTGTGGCCGATGTGGCGGCCCACGCTGCACTCTCTACAGATGGGCACCGAGCAGGTCTCACAGAAGAACAGGAACACCTGGGGGAGAGAGAGACGGGGAGGGTTGGATCTTATTGAGTCACCCTAATACTTAAGATGGGCGCATATGACTTTGATGAGTAAGCAACAATAATATTAATCAGGTGGCTTTGTGTCCTCTCACACACACACACACACACAAGCGTGTGCGCCTCATATATCTGCATAAAGGGTAGTGCAAATATTATTCGCTTCCGGAACACTATGGCAACAGAAAGATAACTGAGCCATCATCCAAAACAGATTGTCCTGTAAACCTCAATCCCTTCTAAGTGGTGATTGGTTGTAATGAAAGACTGTCCAAATGTGGGTTAACTTACCCCACTGAGACGTGAGATCAATTTCCTCCAATGGGAGGAAAGCTGAACAGAGGGGGAAGGGCCAGAAATCAATCTATCAATAAAGGCTGTTCCCCTGAGGGAAAAGAATGATCTAATGACACGGTCGCGCTCACACACACACACAAGCAATCTATGAATTCCCTTTTCTGGTCTTTTCTAGGCCCTTCTGTTTCCCCACAATCGTCTCCACTCCATATCTCCTGTTGCTCTTTCTCCATCATTCACCTCCTCCTCCTTCTCCCCCCCCTTCCCTTTCACATCTCCCAAATTCCAAGGACAGGGAAGAACAAATAGGCGGAATGAGGAAAGGATGAGGTGGAGGCTGGAGGGATGGACAGAGGAGGTGGAGGGAGAGGGACAGAGGGGGTGGATGAAGGTATAGATGGATGGATGAAAAAGCAAATCCATCCAACCTTCTTCTTGCACCCTTCTACCATGTTGTCAACATTGATTCTGACTCTAATTAAGGAACACGACAGGAAGGGTTATCAATATTGGTCAACATGGCAATCACTACTGAAAGACTTCTCTCCTCCTCTCGGGTATCAACAATCACCGTGTCAGTTCTTGGTCACACACACACACACACACACACACACTGGGTTGGGGGTTCTCCATGATTACGTAACACTCCGGCCTCCTGGAATAGTCAATATTATTGACTCACACAGGATGCTGTTCCTTTTCCTCTGAGAGGTCCCCATTCACAACCTCCAAGAATAGACTACACACACACACACACACACACATTCAGACTCAGGAAGATTGACTCCCCCTACAGAGCAACGTTCTCCATATATGCACGTACAGCACGGAGACCCACAACCCCCAACCTCCCTCACACACACACACACACACACACACGCTTTGAAGAATACACTCAGCATTCCATGACCCAGACCCGTCCAACACATGACGGTGAGAGTTCAAAGCAAGACACAGCACAGACAGAGTAGGTGTGCGTTCACGACAAAGTCATAAATTCTCCGCAGTACATTCTAGAACTACACCTAGACCTGCAGGGAAAATACTTTGCTCACATACACACCCAGCCATAGAAACTGCATAAACCAAGGCCAGCTCCCCTTCAATGCAAATATGCATGACCTAGGCTAGCACACACCGACAAACCCGCACGCAAACACACACACACACACAGTATTAGTAGTTGGTGGGGAGGGGGTGTGTCAGTGGCACCCATTAGCAGGCCTCTTTCACAGCCGAGGCAGGCTGGGGGATGTGACTTATTGTATTTCATTAGTGCACCGGATGTTACCACTCCCCCCAGCACCCGCTCACGCACACATAAGCCTCGTTCATATGGTTTTCACCACACAAACAGAACCCACGGAACGACCCAGAAGGACTGCACAACATCAAAATCATGATCTATATATCTTTTGGTGGGACAAGAGAAATGTTTAAATGACAGTCACACTGCGTGTGAAGGTTGGGGTGGGGGTGGGTAGGCAGGAGCTGTTTAATGCTCACACCCACCCCCATGCTGGGGGAGGGGTTCTGACCTGCAAGTAACATCACACCACGGTGCTAGAACCTTCTCTGTGAACTGCAAACAAGCAAACATGAATCGCAGACAGCTGGCATAGCTTTGTGTGGAAGGGTTTCTTTGAAGGCCACAGCCACATAGAAAGGTTCTGCAGGTTTTTTCCATGTATCCAGTATTCATTGCTGTTCCTAGGCTTGGAAAAGGTTCTACCGAATAATAGACTTTCTTTCTTTTACATATTTTTATTTATTTATGTTTTACGTAAAAATTAAAGCACAGCTTCTGCGGTGGAGTCTAATTTCACTGTTGCTGTTAAAAAACAGCAACAGTGAAATTATTATTTTGTCTGCAGATGTGGGAAATGTCAGTTGTGTAGTGTGTACACACACACTCTTGTGGACTGATGTCACTTTGTGAGGTTAGACGTCACAAGCAATAGTATTGTAAAAGTACAAATTTATGTATTATTATTTTGAGACATGAGACTTGTCTCTCCCCTTCAAGAAGACAAGACAAAAAAAAATTGTCTTCTTGAAGATTTTTTTTTTTTTAATTAAGTAACTGACTCTTTTAGTTTTTTTTTTTTTACTTGTCTCATTCTGTGTTCTTCTGTCTGTAACTATGTGTTCTCATGTTGCTGCCGGTCTTGGCCAGGTCTCCCTTGAAAAATAGATTTTTAATCTCAATGGAACCCCTCGGTTAAATAAAAAATAAAAGGAATCGGAGAGACCGGACAGAGAGGAGGGAGTAGAGATAAACACAGAAAAGGAGACAAGGATTACAGAAGAATATGGGAAGGACAGAACGCTTTTCTTCTGTCCATTCAGCACAGGCAGGCTAAACCCAGTCAGTTCCCTGTGTCAAAGTGGATCATCTATAGGATCCTCCAACCAAAAACACCCCAGCTCCGAAGCCAATCCCGGCTATACCATCTGCCCATCTAAGCTTCTTTTACAGAAGACATGGGTGTTTTTAACACTTCTAATCTCTTTCCTTCTCTGTCCGTCTCTGTCTCTCTCTTTATAATCCATTCTTGGTTTCCTACTCTCGTTTCTTTATGTACATTTTCACCCTTTGCTCGTTGCTTCTGGTTCTTTGACCGTCTTTATCGTCCATTCCCTCCTCTATCCTTCCTTTCCTTCCTTCCCCCACTGCCCCGCCCACGATTCCTAGCAACCCTGTTTGGCTTGTTGCCACGGGGACACACACAGACGGACGCGCCTGCTGATGTTTTGAAACACGGCCAGATACTACTGAAGGGGGGCGGTGGCCGCCAGCCAGCGATCTCATTGGCCAATCCTCTAGCGAGGGGAAGGCAAACAAAACAGAGTCAGCTGGCCTCCACAGGCAGGGAGCACGTGAGGGACTGTTACCATGTGTGGACACAGAACCCTCTGTCTGTGTCTGTGTGCGTGTCCGTGCGTGCAAGCGTGTGGGTTTTGCGGGAGGTTATTTGGAGTGCATGCAGCAGTGTTTGAAAAAGAGAGGTTGAGAAATGGGGAGAAGAGGGGGAAATTTGAGAAGGTATAGAGTGAAAGAAGATATAGGATAAAATAAAGTGCAAGGCAGCGATTACATAGAAAAGAAGGGATCAGAGGGAGGGGGAGAGAGAGAGAGAGAGAGAGAGAGAGAGAGAGAGAGAGAGAGAGAGAGAGAGAGGAAGAAAGAAAGAAGTCAAGAAGTTAAGAAAGAAAGAAAGAAAGAAAAGAAAATAAGAGAGTAGCATGGCATTTGAATGAGCAATGAGACGTATGATGTAACAAAGTGTGAGTGTGCGTTTGTGTAAGGTTAAGGTTCAGTTATCTTTGGTAACTGATGCCATCAGTTCTGCTGGAAGAGAAGCACATGCCCAGAGCTCTACAGTTACACTGGGCCACGACACGGCCAAGCCCTGCCATACCGTCACCCACATCCATTTTGTGGCTTCATGTATATGTCACCATGTCTATCAAGGACATTTAACTCCAGACACGTTTCAAATGTCAGGCCAGACCTTGCCATTTACAATCTACTACATTTAGCAAACATTATAAATAGGCTAAACAAGCAAAGAAAAGCATAACACATTGTCATCTGACAGACATTTTGTGTGGCAATGACAAAACGGAAAACATTTACATTTTACATTTAGTCATTTAGCAGACGCTCTTATCCAGAGCGACTTATAGTAAGTACAGGGACATTCCCCCGAGGCAAGTAGGGTGAAGTGCCTTGCCCAAGGACACAACGTCAGTTGGCATGACCGGGAATCGAACTGGCAACCTTCGGATTACTAGCCCGATTCCCTCACCGCTCAGCCACCTGAGTCCCAAGTATAAAAGTGTCTCCGTTTTTTTGGGCTCACCATCGGGCTTCTATGCATTTCCAAGCACAGCAGCTGCCGTGACGCTGACTACAGCCCTTAGTGGAGGAAGAATGTCCATGCCTTCCAGCTCCGGTTCCAGTAGTGACCCACACAATTCACTCCCCACTTGCCATCCCACACACACCACACCCACAACCCAAAGGACTAACATGCCAGTGTGGCATCCTAAACACGTTGACCCTTACAAGGCAATATCCCGCTTACACAAGCAAACTGAGACCTCAGCAGAAATGCACACCCGTGTTGTGGACGGTATCACACTGCATGTATGCACGCACAGACACACACAGACATACACACAGACATACACACACACACACACACGTGTCCAGGTGTTGCTTTTAGGAGTCACCCTATGATAGATAAGCGCTGTGGACCAGGGACAACATAACCAATGCCTTCCCCCTCCATCCATAAACCAAAGTTTACCTAAAAGATACTTACATCAAAGCAATATTAACTTCCTCTGAGCCACTCTCCCTCTCTCTTGCTTACACACACACACACACACACACACACACACACACACACACAAACACACTTCCCTTTCTTTAGAGGGGGGTGCACACACACAAGGCACAGGAAACATTGGGGCACTCTAATTATTGGGCACATGGTGTGCATTAAAACTTTGGAAGTCCAAATTCACATAATCTAACTCTGCTGGCTCCACGGAAACACACAAACACTCTCTCTGTCTCTCACACACCCTTAGAAGATAAGTACCTACAGATGGAAGATGCTCAACAAGAGTTGAATTCAGAAACGTCTATGCCTTCTGCACACACACACACACACACACACACAAAAAGAACAAAAATCGCATGTGTGTGGATGAATGAACAACCTAGAACAGTCTGAGAATTCTGCACAATATGAGTGTTGAAATGTAATAATTCAAGGCAACAGCTGCTTAATCCTGATCAGCTCTAGACAGTCCAACAGCCATTGTCTGGGATGGAGTGAGAGCAGAGAACGGATAAGGATGGAAACGACTGGGGAAATCCCAGATGTGTGTGTGCGTGAGAGTGTTTGAGGGAACCCGAGGAGGTATAAACTCAAGTTATGGGCATTCCTCTGAGCTTGTATCAGTCTCAGCTCTGGGTCGGGTTTCCTACGTGTGTGAGTGTAACAGTCTGTCCATCTGTGTCCAGCACATTATAATGGGATGACCTATCCGATCGATGTGTGTGTGGTTCTCTTAAGATTAAGAATGGGTTTGAAACAGGAAGTGCATCTCCAGTCGGTTACAATGGTAGGCTGATCTTAGTGCAGCCCCCTACTACACCAACACACACACACTGCTTTCTTCTTAGTAAAACAAAAGGTCCGTGTGTAAAATGTGTCCCCTGGGGGAGGTGTGTGTGGGGGGGAGGGGGGGAGGGGGGGAGTTGTGAAACCGATTAGTTCAGCTGGGCCTTTGGCCTCATCGTTACAGTGCTGTGTGTGTGTGTGTGTGTGTGTGTGCATGCTCAAAAATATTCTGCAACCTTTTCCCTAAACCTAAGCCTAAACCAATCTCCCCCTCACCTTTGCCCCCAGAAAAAAGCTGGAGTGTGTGTGTGAAGGGGAGGGGGGCGAGGGTTGTGCCTCTTCCCCCAAAAAGTTGTCATGGAGACATCAAGAGCTTAATCTGAGGCGACGAGTCAGATTCAAGGAGATTACCATATCATTAGCAAGGACCTCCCAACCCACAAGGCGTGCAACAAGAAGTGTGTGTGTGTGAGAGTGAGTGAGAGAGAACAAATGAGTGTGTGTGCACAGTGGAGGGTGACATCACAGTAAATGGAGGGCAATGTTTGATGTAATCCAATTTTCCATTTCCTATCTCCTGCCATCAGCGCATGGCAAGAGAGAACCTGAGAGAGACATCGGACATGGAGGACACACACGCTCTTATCACACTGGCTACTGATGTTTTCACCCCCAAAAGTGTCTTATCTTACAACTGAACCGTTCAGTCAGCAGCCATCTATCCAGAAGGAGAACTTTCCTCCCCAACCTCTCTCTGTCCTTATGGTCACCCATCAATTGCCTAATCTGATGCTTTAAAAAATTAGTACCTGTGAATTTTTTTGGTATTGTAATTTACAAAAGTGACACAAATGAAGTGTGATGTAGCGGTCAATTGGCAGAATGTTGTCAGATTAGGCACACTTAGTTTAAAAGGGAATTCATGCAAAACCAAAATACATGAAAATATAATCCCAATCCACCTTTTTCTTGCAAAACAATATGACCTCACCACATAGCTTTCACCAACACCAGTAGGAATAAACTGGAATCTGAGAACACCCCCCTCTCTTTGTTTCCTTCACCCCCCCCCCCCCCCCTCCTCCTGTCTGTGCTGCTGAGTGGTGGGTTGTACCTCGAGGGGTGTGTGTCTCATGGCTCCACAAGGAATGTGTCTGAGAGGAACTGGATCCAGTCGCTGAAATCACGAACACACACCCCCTCCCCCAAACACACACACCAGCCACTTCCCTCGCTACCATGTGTGTGCGCGCTGTGTGAGTCCCAGGCGCAACATCACCTCATTTAGTATGTGTAGTCTAGTTTTAGCTAGTCCACGTGCAGTGGGATACGGTTTAGAACCTTTTAGCGAGTGTCCGTTTGTCTCTGTGGATGTCATTCTGCCTTTCACTCCCACCGCTGAGAGCTGTCCCTTTGCAAACATTCCCACATTCCTTTTTAACAAGACCACCACCCCCACAAGCTTTCCTCCAGTACCCCTCCACAGACACATGCACGCACAAACTACCACCACAAGCTTCCCTCCAAGTTACCGTAATCTTTCCTCCAACACCCCCAAACAACACACAACAAACCTCCTCCAGCCTCCCTCCAGTCCCAGCCCCTCCCCTTCATATACTTTATATGGTCGAATAAACAGACAGGGAAAACTAAGATGGTCATCCAAATAGTCAAATGCCTTTTAAAGCACGTCAATATCCTTAAATGTACAACTATCTTCAGCAGAAGTAATGGAGAACCAATATTTATGGTTCATACAGCTGGCAGTTGGCAGGAGGCTGTCTCAAACTCCCAGGGCAGGAACAAGGCAGAGTTCCTCGAAAGAATTACATAACAGGTCGGAACCAATAGAAACTTTTGCCCCGGAAAGTCTACCTCTTAAACTTTGTGTGCGTGCGTCTACGTGTGCTCCCTCGGGTTGAATTGCAGACTATATAATTCAAGGTCCCTGCTTTATTTGGACTCTCCTTAAAGTGGATGAGCTGTTTTGTGTTATTTATGGTAGGGTGTGGCGGGTTTAGAGGAGGGGGGGGTCTGTCACGGTCACACAAGCTAAAACCCTACTAAGTGTTGCGTTTTCCCCCTCAAAAGGACCACCTTTTGTTTCCCCATGAGCTCTGGGTGGATCAAGCTCCATGAGGCCAGATCCTGATGCCGCCTAAACGCCCACCCCCCACCCCTCCCCCGCTGTATGGAGGGGGAGGGGTGGGGGGGACAGGGCCATCTGGGGAGGGCCTAGTGCTGGCCCTTAGTCTTTACAAATCTCCCACTCACATTTCCACATTATAATAGCCTGGGTCATTAGCATAGAGAAGACGTGACAACACACACACACACTCTTCACACACCCTGCCTCTTTGGGACAAAGGTGAGGGATCTGGGTCACACTGGAACCCCCCACCCCTGCCCCCCTTCAGGAAAGGGGGAGGTGCTATCCAATGCCTCACAATCATTCCCCACAGTGAAAGAGACATGGTTAAGGGTGGGGGGAGAGAGGGATGTGTGGGGTCTTTTACAGAGTGAGTCTTCAGGGCTGATGGATTTACAGGGCTCCTCTCACACCATCACAGAATCAGAATCAGAATCAGAAAAGGATTTATTCGCCATGAAAGTTTGCACAGACAAGGAATTTGCTTTGGCAGGAAGGTGCATACAATAAACATATACCTAAAATTTAAATATGTGGACTAACTATACTAAGGGTACATAAACTAGCAGTACTAAGTGGGATAAATATAAGTTGCCGTAAATTACAATATAAGTTGCCGTAAATTACAATGAGAGAGACTCTGCTGGCATCCAGGTGGAGATCGCCTGCCGTCTCCAGTGTCACTCCCTTCCCCCCAGGGTTACGTGGTGGTGGGGGGGGGGGGCTTACTGGAAAACAGCCCTTACTGGAAAAGTGAACCCTAGTTTTACTGGCATTGACCAAAGGAGGAGGTGGGGGGAGGGGGATGTGGAGGAGGACCACAGAGCTGCCATGGCAGTTCATATAATTAACCTTTCAGACCACTGTAATGACAAGTTGGTTCTTTGTAACAACCTTTAATAGGTTACCATGTAATTAGATTAAGATTAACTTTATTCAAGTTTAGTTCAGGGAACAAAGTATAGCTCTAGGTCTGCTGTCTTGAATCAGCCAGGCTGGGCAAAAAGCAGTGAGTCACTCCTTCCCACAGCAGCGGGGGCCATTTTGTCAGGTGACCCAGCAAAGCTATGCACACACTTCCGCTTGACCTAAATCTCAAACCCAAACAACCCATCAAAATGATATTGTATTGACACACATTCTCTCCTTATTCCAATTGGTCAACGGTTTAGTGGTTTTTCTGGTCAAGCCTCTGGCCGACAGCTCTTGTTGGTGAAACTATACCAGACCAGTACTGCGAGTTCCCCCTCTCTGCATGCTGCTGTAACAGACACAGAAACATGTGTGCAGTCAAACTGGAGGGGCCTCCCTCTCTCTGGAGCTGGAAGGGTACAGATTAACTAGACTCTCTGGGACTGTGTGTGTGTGTGTGTGTGTATGCGTGGAGCTAGTCCAACACACATGCCTAGAAGTCTCCAGGGAACTAGGTGAAGAGCCAATAGGCTCACTTTGAACTTCTGGCCATATGGCCTCCTGTAAGGTCCTGTACACACAATGCTATTACACGACAGAGTGTGTGTATGTTGCTACACACATAAGGCTATTATAAAGTCACCAAGGCGATAGGCAGGTATGGTTTGTCGCCACCGCCTAACGAGTCAGCATTACAGAGCACCACAAAAGCACTGCAGAACCCTGTGACAGTGGTGCCACATAAATGGTTTGGTTTGCATGATATTTTTATGTATGCACTTTGAGGTCCATACACAGGTGAAACATCACGTGCCACTGTGAACTTGTGCTTTTTCACATGTGCACGGTTTTATGTGTGCATATCTCATGTATACTTATATGGTACATCAGTACTTCGTCTCTGTGTGTGTGTGTGTGTGTTCACAGCGTGCTAACGTGAGAGAGCCCAAAACCCATGTTGTGCACACCAAGAATCATGTGAAGACCAGCTGTAGAGGTTCCACATGTTGACCAGAACGACAGTGGGTGTTTGCAGGGTGACAGTGCATTGGAACTCTGTATTTATCATCATGTGGTGAACTCTGTGTCCGTTGGCAAATAAAAAACATCTGCATTATGTGTGCATCCGCGGAAGACATAGATACTCGAATAACAGTTCTCCAGATCGAAAAAGAACATTCAAAAAGGAAGCTCACCTCGTTGTCATGGTGCTGGCAGAAGCTCATGCGGTCCTGGAAGAGGGAAAGCAGGGCGAAGTTGGACTGGAGGGACTGTGCCAGGGACACTCCCTGGTTGGGGCTGGCGTTGGTCGGGGGCCCGAGGTGGAGGCCGTCTCCCAGGAGCTCGATGAAGTGGTCCTTGGTCAGCCGGACCCTCTGGTGGGCCCTCACGCAGTTGTCGCACAGGTACTCTTGGCAGTCCAGGCAGTGGGAGCTGGCGGGGTTCTCCTCGTCACAGGAGCTGCACTGGGGGTTCCCCAGGCAGTGGGGCCTCAGCAGGCTCCCGTGGGAGTGGTGGAAGCCCGGGACGCCACTTCCGATCACTCCCCTGTGGTGGCCGTTCTTGTTGTGGAGCTGCTCCTCGGAGCTCACCACCACGTCCAGCAAGTTGCTGAACAAGAAGTTGGAGGAGGGCAGAGAGTCCATGCCGGCCTCAGAGATGGACACTTTCTGGTTGCAGGTGGGGCATCGGAGCTTCAGGGGGTCTCCAGGGCTTCTTTGGCCCTCCAGACACTGTCTGCAGAAGGCGTGGAGGCAGGGGAGGACTAGCAACCGCCTGGAGGTGATGGAGGAAGAGGAAGAGGTGTGGGAGGAAGAGGAGGAGGTGGAGGAGTTGGAGGAAATTGGAGCGTTGGAGCCGCAGAGCTCTTTACAGAGCGGGCACGTCTGCAGGTCCGAGTCGGGAAAGGAAGCCATCTGCAGCGCTACAGAAAACGGGCTCAACTTAAAACATGTGCTGCATTGAGACTGAGGTATTCATTTGGGAAGCGTCCGTTTCCCCGTTCTATGCTGTGTAAAATAAGCTGGTGTTTTGAGGTAGATAAGTGAAAAGTCTGTTCGATTCCGAAGAAATTCTACATGTCTTGAGGCAGAGGCAGACGCCTTCTCCAAGAAAAAAAGAGTTGACAGTAAATACAAAATGTAGTGAAGACAAACTAGTTACTCTTCAGTTTGCAGTTTCTCAGTCATTTTAGTTGGTTAAGGCTTGTGTCAAGAGGTAATGTCGGTCACTCTTTCAAATTAGACAAATTAGAGAAAATATTTATCACATTTGGGGCAGGGGGGGGGGGGGTATTAAAAAAATTGTATACCCAGTCGTGCCCCTGGAATAATGTTTGTTGGCGTTAGGATCATCAAGGTTTAAAAAATAATCCAGGAACTAGTGAGATACTGGATCCGTGGCGATTTGGAAGCTCCATCTTCCCTCCCTCATCGACTCAACATGGTTACGGGCCGGGCCACAGCGCATCCAATTCGGACAATACCAAGGAAATACCGAGTGTGCTATATTCTATCCGTGTTGCCGTTATTCTTTAGTCCACCATCGGGCCCCGTTCCGTGGCGTCAGGCGCAGCCAGTGGAAATTAGTAGCAGTTCTACACTCGGCCCAAAATACCTTAAATTATTCATCAAAGCATTTGCTCATAAGCGACGCGATCTCCTCGCGTATCGTTGGGTCAGTTTTCCGCAAACTAACCACGTCACCTTTGGCTCAAACTAATGCTCAATACACAGTCGATACACATCTACTGACAAGTATGCATTTCTGAGTGTGTATGTAGCCGATACCACTCCCCTGGCCACTTTCCTTCTCTCTCTCCCTCCCTCCCTCCCTCTCTGCGCGGAGGAATGCACTGGGCTGTTCCACGCGTCTCTGGAAGCCCCGGAGAAGGTACAAGCCTTCGAGCCCTCCAATCGCGTGAGAATGGCACCCTTGCACCGGAAACCCCGTAGTTGAACGATTGTATCGGTCTGCAAATCTTAGTGTATATCGTCTTTTTCTCTGCGTCAAAATGAAGGTATGCGCCGGTCCCGTTGTGCGCGTGTTGATCGTGCAGATCGTGCAGATCCTCCAGCCGCTCTAAGCCAACTGAGAAAAACTGACACACACTTCCGCTGGAGAGAACGGGGAGGGGAGAGCTTGGGGACAGTGTCCGGGTGAGAGGGGGAGGGATGGCCGAGCGCGTATAGACCGCCCTCAGTCCCGTAGGCTCCTTTTCACTCATTCACGGATGAGGTTAATTTAGGCATGATGACATTCAGCAGACCATCCATGGCGTTTCTCCACGAGTCAGTATGCTATGAGAAAACCATTGCTATTCTATGGTTGAATCAGTCTAGTGCCAACTCCAAATAAGCAGCAACCAAGCTCACTTGAGTCAAGAAGCTCAAAGATGAACCGACTGCTACATCCTTAACCCAGGCCAGGCCTAAGGGAAAGAACAGTTCATCAGATCATATGATAACTGATGAATTGTGGCTGTCCTTTTATCATAAAGACAGCTGAACAGACAAGAAAAGGATGATGAACCTTCACATTAACAAATGAAAGAAGGGATGAGAGAAGGGTGTGAGAACAGGGGAGGGTTAGTCTTTGACTGAACGCAGACATGAGTAGAACTTGTAAGCGTGGACCCAGTCAGACCAAGAACTCATAAGACCAGGTCACACATCTCGGTTTAAAAGAACCTTCCAGGCCCCTTAAAAAAAAAAGGGGGGGGGGGGGGGGAAGGGGTCTGTCCAGGATTAGCCAGTGAGATTCTCCCTAGAGAAGTCAACATAATTCATTTGATGTGACTGCAGTGAATTTTCTGCCAACATCTGACGTCCCTGATGTTCAGCCACACCATCAGTCCTCCCACCTCCGTCTCACTTCTACGGCCCGGTCCTGAGGCAAACCCGGTCTTGGGGCAAACCTCCACGCTCCGCCTGGTCCTGTCAGACCTGCCCAGATACATTTGCAGGATGATGACTACTGAGATACCCCCACCCTCTAGTGGATCCAGGGCAACATTGACTCTTTCCCCACATAGCAACATCCACCCTGAAGAGCTCAAAGATGACAAACAGGCCACAAGTTGTAGTTTTTTTTTACTTTTGTAAAGGAATACAAAACAGATTTAACTCTTGTTCAGGTAGAACAACGGTTTTACAGTAACGTTGTACACTTGTAAATGAAAATACGTAATTTTGTTGTTGTTGACAAACACACAAGCATAATAATACCATGTTCATGAGGATAAACATGTGGTCACTGAAAGAAAATACCTTTCAAAGCCTGTAATTCTGCACAGAATTTGTCATTTGAAAAATATGATCTGAAACTAATGTTGCAAATCAAGTTTGACGGGGGTGATCCAAAATAACTTTGCTTTTCAAAACACTAGAATCCAATTTCAAATCCAACTTCCTTAGATATAAACAAAGTGCTTTTAAAGATAAGCTGAAATTACAGAACTAACAACTCAAAACAAGAAAAGTAAATGCTTTTTTGGATCTTTTAACACCCCAACAACACACAGTTCTGGACATAAAAACACAAACAATTGTATACAAGTTCTGATGTCAGTCTTTCCATGGCATCGATCTCGATTCGAGTTCAACCGCTATTAGCTTCAGGCTACAATTAAGAGTAACTTGATTTTGGCTAGTGTCACATAAGAACACTCACATAAGTGCACACATACACACTTAGACCCCATTTTCCCCCTGATTTGAAACATTCCTGGTATTCCTGGAACACACTGGGGGGGGGGTCTGGAATCAGGTGTGCCCAGGACAGTAATCCAGCTGTTTGGATGGCCCTGGCTGTTCTGTAGCTGTTAGGTGGTTTGTGTCCACACTTCACTGGCCCAGGAGTGGTTTTGTTGGAGCCAGCGGCGGGCTGAGGGCGTGTCCAGCAGGAACATCTGCTCATTGGCAGAGTTGACCGCCCGGTAGCGGACCGTGAGCTTGGGGTTGGGGATGATGGCGGCAGAGAGGAGACGGCTACCCGCAGACAGATACCCGCTCTCACAGTCGAGTGTCCTTCAGAGAATCACACACACACACACACACACACACACATCAGAGAGTGCATATCTGACACCACACACACACCTCCAAGTATTCAGTGCCAACCTCCTACACACACACACTTGTCCGAAAGACAGGCACTCACGCACCCAAGCATGCAGTACCACACCCAAAGAAAAAATTCTCACCTTGTGAGACTTATGCTGAGACAGGCGGGAGTGTCTGGGGTGCTGAATATAGCGGCAGCGTTAAGGGTGATGAACATCTCGAAGGCCAGGGCCATCTCGATTTCTCCCAGAGAACAGGGGACAGTCAGGGCTAGGGAACCAGGCGGGGCTGACACGCCTGGGTAGTAACCTCCACACAGCGAACCTAAAAACACAGACACACAACCGTTAGGCAAATACATATACACATAGCATCTGAGGTCATGGAGAAAAACCTTGACCTCAAAAGGCCTGCCTAACTTGACCATTCATCTCAACCATCCAGTCTGGTGCATCAGCTGGTGATGACACCAGACCAGAGATGGGACAAGGGGGGGGGGGGGGGGGGGTCAGGGGTGGGACGCACATTTGAAGAGGCCCCGCGCCCGCAGCCAGACGTTCTGCTTGCCCAGCTTGTGCAGCAGCGTGTGCAGGAGAGGGGGCTCCACCGCCAGCCTCTTGGACAGCATGAAGTCCAGGGTGTCGGCCGCCACGGGCAGGGTCTGTCTCTCCACACACACGCTCAGGTGGGAGTTGAACAGGCTTTCGTACTGGGACATGCTCCCCATGTCTGAGAGCACAGAAGAGGGAGGGAGAGGGTCATACACACACACCTTACATGGGATTTTGTGTGGGAATCAGACAAGTGTGTGTGTGTCTGACCAGTGGGCTCCTTTAGGCCAGGCAGGTTGGTGAGGACCTCCAGGGTGTCTCTGTGGGAGGTCTTCTTGGCCAGACAGACTAAGACATTGGTCCTCTCGATGACATCAGTGGGCTCACAGGGCCACAGGCTGGAGCCCAGGAACCACTTGTTATCTACCACACACACGCACGCAGTGAACACCACTTATCCTGGTAAAAAAAAAAAAAAACGTAAATCGTTGACGTACGGAGGTCACGTGGTTCACCTCGAAGCGTGTTGAGAGCCCCCTCTACGCTCCCGCTCCGGAGGAAGAGCTCCGTTGCCATGGACACCAGGCGGCAGCGTGACGCCCCGTCCTCGTTCCCGAACAGGCCCTTGAGGGTGGAGTAGTTCACCTTCAGCCTGGTCAGCACCTCCACCAACCTCTGGCCCTACACACACACACACACACATCCTCCTTCAGCATCCCTCCATACCAACACCAGTTGGTTACCTCAGAATCAGAATATGGTTTTATACCAACCTTGGCCCACTGCTGGTTTTTGTGGTATCTGAACATCAGCGAGATGCCAATCCGTCCTAGGAAGCTCTTCACCAGACCATCTCCACTGTTCTCCTGACACACTAAGAAACAGGAAGTGACGCATCACCATGCTGTCTCTCCTCGACAGCGACAAACTCCAAGTACTCTCGATAACAAAACAACCTCTGGTTGGTTTCGACCTCCAGGGGGAGCTTTACCGGTGTAAGAAAAGGTGGCAAAGGGCAGCGCTAGTCTGTCTTTGGTCTCCGTCAGCAACGCTATGGCGACGCAGCCGCTGAAGTGCTGTAATTCAGACAGGCCTTTCAGGGTGAGGCACACCGACCTGAAGACTGCCCCCAAGCGGCACCAGTCCTCCTGCTGAGCACACAGCTGAGAGACAGAGAGAGAGACATACAGAGAGAGACACGGAGAGAGAGACACGGAGAGAGAGACACGGAGAGAGAGACACGGAGAGAGAGACAGACAGACAGAGAGAGAGAGACAGACAGACAGAGAGAGAGTGCAATGAGACAGTTCAATAGCAAATTCTCACACCTATCTGGCCTGAGGGATGAAGAAACAAAGAGAGAGACTGACCTCCACCTCTTGGATGGCGTTGGCCAGGTACTTGGTGTCGGAGATTGCCGTTTTACCGGTAGGAGACCTACAGACACAACAAGCAGAGGAAAAACTACAGCTGCTCATCATGGGTCTTTTGTGATCTGTATTCATGGGTTGCCCTGACCCTGCACCCTCGGTGCTGGGCCTGCTATTGCAGCAGAAGAGCCTGGAGTGATGGGCGGCAGGAGAGGTGGACACACCTGTGGAGGGCTGACGCAGGGATCTGGGTGTCCATCGGAGGTGAAAGCGGCTCATTGTTGCACAGAATGCGCTTACAGTCGCCCATATTGATAGCCAGGCCCGCGTCTACCATCTTTCCAGACACACACACACACACACACATAATAAAACCTGCCAGACACATTGGACAATCAAACTGCCTGTCTGCCCAGGATCCTGAGGGTACCTTGGTTGTGAGGTGCATGAGCTCAGGCACTAAGGATAGGACTGCATTCTCTCTCACATGGTTAAACAGAGCCAGGAGAAAGTCAGGGCTGGGCTGAGGACGAGGGAGAGAGAGTTCAGAATCAGAATTCTATTTATTCTGATTCTGAGTTCTTACCCAACAGCCAATAACATTCTCAATAGGCATCATATTCACACATGCATTAAGGGCTGATGGAAAACGTATACAGAAACTTTAAACGGTCAGTCATGGATGTTTTGTAGCAGGTGTCCAGGGGGGGTGTCCAGGGGGATCGGGGTCTCACCAGGATCTTGCGTGCGGCGCAGACGTTGAGGACGTGGACGATGTCGGAGACGAGACCGGCCTTGAGGAGGACCGACAACAAGGAGTTGACCACAGGTGGGGTCAGGTAGATCCCAGGGGCGCTGCTCTGGTAGTAGCCCGCAAACACAGCAGCTGCAGAGGACGGGGGGGAAGGGGGAGATTGGGAGGGAAAAGGTCGAGTAGTAGATGATTGGAGGACTGGGGTCATGGAAGAGGTACACTGCTGTATCGGACAGATGTGGTTCGATTCATTCATATAGAGAACTAAACAGAAGATGACAAGCAGTACCGTATACTTAAGCAACCATAATACCCAATTCAAATCAAGATTTATTGAGAGTATAGCAGGGTTTCCCGCAGCACTTTGCAGCTAAGGCGGTTGCCTAAGCAACACACGCCTGCTGCCTTAACTACGTCGTCAAACTTCACACCGTGACCAACGCCAGTCTCCCTTCTCTGCAAAACGCATTAAAATGAATAAAATAAAAAACAAGCCCCCCCCCCCAGGTCTGACGGCAAACCCCACCCTACCACCTTAACCAACACATTTTCTAAACCCTGTATAGTAGTACTTAATTCATTCATTCGTAAAAGAAACCTTGACGGACTGACCTGCTTTCTGGAGACACACTAAATTCATAGAGTTACTGAACCTCAGCACATTCTGCACACAGAACTGAGAAGGAAACACACAGAATGAATGAGCACCCTGCCACCAGGAGATGGCACTCTAACATCACATTGGGCCACAGTCAAACTTTGAGAATCAACAGAGAAACACACAGCCCTTGTTGCAGAAACACACAGCCCTAGTTGCAGAAAGGGAGCATCTCCAGTGAATATCCTTTGAACTTTGACTCGACATCTTAAAACTATATAGTCGGCCCAGATAGCTGACAGGGACACTTTGTACGTTTTCAGCTATGTAGAATAATAATGTGTTTAGGAATGTAACTTCTCAGCTATGTAGAATCCTAATGTGTTTTGGAATGTACCATCTCAGCTATGTAGAATCCTAATGTGTTTTGGAATGTACCATCTCAGCTATGTAGAATCCTAATGTGTTTTGGAATGTACCATCTCAGCTATGTAGAATCCTAATGTATTTTGGAATGTACCATCTCATCCCCTTCCATGGGCAGGTGCCGGTACCAGCAGGACTTGTAGGTACAGGTGGTGTCATCTTTGAAGTAGAACCTGCAGTACTACAGTAACACACATGTTATAAACAACTTGCCCATGATCAATATAAAGTTCACATGGTCAATAAATGGACTGCATTTATATAGGCCTAGATCAGCGGATTTAGCAGCACACTCAAAGCACTTTACATTTGCCTCTCATTCACCCATTCACTCAGTAATGGGGGTTTAGCTGCCATGCAAGGCTCTGACTCTCTCTACACCCTGAGCCACGGCCCCCCATGGGAGAAAACTGCCACTCGTGGTTGTGGTGAATAATAAACTTACCTTATCAGACTTCAGTGTTGTGTGTCGAAGGTCTCCACTGTCTATTTTGATCTGAGAGGCTTGCCCTATGACAGTGAGAAAGTGATTACTCATTAATGTCCTTGCTGGGGAGAGAATATTGTGTGTGTGCGCGCATGTTAGTTTGTGTGCCCTCACCATGCAGTGTTAGGGTTTTCTTCAGGGAGTTCAGAGTTGGATTCTGGATTCTACAACAAACACACACACCATCAGGCATCACATTTAGTCATTTAGCAGACGCTCTTATCCAGAGCGTCTAGATACCTGCAGAACAATGTTCGAGAACAGACAATGGCCTAGTGGCCGGGGAAAGTACCTCTCAGATGCCTGTTCCTTTATGCTGATGTTATTGCCATCTTTTTGACCCTGAGAGAACGCACATTTAGAAATGACCAACTTCACATATTGGATCCATGCCACATTCCCTTCCTTGTGACAGTGTAGCCAGGCTTACCTCTGGATGTGCACCAATGTGTCCAGGAGGCCAGCTGTTGCTGTGAATTAGAGATGGTTTGGAGCTCGACTGGGGTCTCCAGGACCGACCACTAGTCTCGTTGTCTGCAAAACATGAAACCATGGACTTCATAGCAGAGACGTCATTAACTGAAGATGGATTGACTATGGCTAGAAGCAATATTACAATGTCCACAATGACTAATACAAACCTTTAAAAGTAGCAAGTCTTTTAAAGATATTTGCACCATTGATCGCAATGGCACCAGAGGTCAATCTGCGATGGAGAAAAACACAAAACAATTATAAAAATACATTTAAAAATATGTTAATCACTTCTGCCTTTTTGTCAGAACCAGCACCAATATACCTTTTCTCAGAAGCCCATGAGGGTTCTCTGGACGGAGGAGTTATCAACACCCTGGTGGCCCTGGATCCAGAAGCACCTCCCTTCCTTGTGGGACCCAGATTCAGTAGGCTCTTCTCTGGCAGGTTTCCAAACAGATCTGGGTCATCCTGAATCACATCCACAACCAGGATATCCTGTTTATAGGCAGCAAGCTCGTCCAAAGGCTTGACCCTGGGCTCCCCATCTGACTTCTCTGACTCTGTCTCCTCTCCCTCTCCGGGTGATCCGAGGAGCTGGGCCCCTCCTTCCTCCTCTTCAGAACTCTGCCCCGCCAATTCCATTTCTCCATCGTCATCTTCATCACCACTGGGAGACAGGTGGGGATTTGTGTCAACAGCTGCACCAGCAAACGGCCTCATCTCATCTCCCGAGGAACCATGTCCTTCTTTATCCTCAACCCTCTCATTATCTGAGTAGTACCGAGTGTCAATAACAAGCCTTGGTGTGTGATCTCCAGTCGGTGAAGGTTGAGATTCGCCACACTCCTCCTCGTGATTCAGCATATCTCCTTCCTTCACCTCCTCATCGAGATCGCTCTGCGTTTGAAGGAGCAGGCTCGTTATGGAGAGAGTTGCAGGTGTTGAGACTCCTGGAGGCGTGTCGGGTGTACAGTCATCCGTTGCCACCTGGCTTCCGTCTCTGGAGTCGGGGGGCCATGAACTCCCTTGTTGACATTCAGCCGTTGGGTCACTAAGAAGTAGATGGTCATCATGTTGTTCCTTCAGTGGAGGGATGCTTAATATACAGTGTGAAAAGACGTCACTCCTTTTTTCTTCAGTCCCTCCCTGCTTCGGCTCTTTAATCTCCCCATCTTCTTGGGTTAAAAGAAAGGACGATTGTGACGAATGAAAGGAGTCGTTCAGTGACTGAAGGAAGGAATTGTGCGAACGAGAGCATAATTCATTTGAGGCCGTGCTTGTTTCACTGAAATCACCTGAGGTATTCAAATCAGGGACGGCAGCAATCTTATCCATATCTTTTGATGAAGGACACGAGGATGAGGCCGCTAGGCTGGAAGTTGCACGCACATTTCTGGCCCCATCTTCGGTGAAGGAGGCTGGATTAGAGGAGGCTGTGGGTGAGAAGCCGTATACGGAATCAGGGGTGGAGGGGAACAGCATGGGAAAGGAGACAGAGGCTGTGTCTGTGTCACTGAGGCCAATAGGAGAAGGAGTAGAGGCTAGGTCTGGGGAGAAGGTGGTGTCTGTCTCAGAACCGCCTTTGAGCATGAGGACTTTGGGGACTGTACAACTGAAGTCTTCCCAAGGAGAGACAGGGTTGTTTTTTTGGAGAGGAAGATGGTCCATAGGCTTGTTGAGCTCAGGGAGAAAAGTAGACACTGCCTTCATTAATCTTCCAGAAGATGAAAACTCTGGCTTCTCCCGACATTTCTCTATCCAATGAAGTTGTAGCTGTTCTCCACGCTCAGTTACTTCCCCCCCTCCTCTCATGTGCTGGTTTGTATTTGGAATATGATTTGTCATTCCATGAGAAGGGACAACGTTCTCTGTGGAAGCCTGTAAGTCTCCAGTCCTTGAGGCACAGCTGACAGCGGTGGCCGATGACTGAACAGTATCCATTGTGGGAGTTTCACCAGTGTCAAAGAGGTATGATGTCACAGCTGGCGGTTTACGCACGGGAAAGGGCCAGGTCAAGTCTGTGCGTGCACAGGAGAACTTTGGCCGTCTTACGTAGGGTATCACTCTCTGACAGCTGAACAAGGCTTGCTCGGAAGGCTCGCCATTTGCCTGACACGCCATCCTGGCTTCATCAGGGCTAAGGGAGAACAGGCCCTCCTCAGACGAGTCCTGGGAGATGTCACTTCCTCCAGAGTCTCTCCTCTGGATGCCATCTTGCCTTGCAGGGTCATGTCTTCTTACAGGGTTGTCTGAATCATCCGTGTCACGTATTGGAGAGTCTACAGGAGACTTGATGTCACTGGTAATTACAGGCTTCAAAGCTACCTCTCCGTTTGCCTTCATGGATCCTCCACAAGCCATTTCTAGCTTACTGACGTTAGAACCTTCTTGTTCTTGGCCCAAAAGCACAGTTGCAACGTAGCCACCATTACCCAACCGTATTCTTTTAGAACATTGCTTTTCTGCTGCTACCAGGTCATTTCCTACTTCAGGGTCTTCTTCCGTATGTTTGTCCAACATGTCAGCCCCACTTGCCCCGCTGCTCGCCTGCTTACCTAGTAAGAGAGAAACAGAGTGATTGGTTGGACCTTCACTCTTCCCACTCACTGAGGCAGCACAACGTTCTTTGAGTTCTTGCTGGTGAACCGTCAGTCTCTGAGGCTGGCAGGAAGGGTGTCCACACTCCTTCCCTCTGAGATTACCATCTTTTTCACTCCCATGTCCATCTCTGTCTTTAGAAAAAGGCCCTAACCACACTCCAGTCCCTAATTCATGTTTGAAACAGAACACCATCTTGCTTGTCAGTTTGTCAGGCAGTACACATCTAAAGTCCTGCACTGAGCCTTTAAATACTTTAGCTATGTCACAAAGCTTGACTTTGGGATAATTTCCTACCCATATAATCAATTTCTTAGGGGCCTGAATGTTTGTGTTTGTTTTCCTGGTCTTAAATCTAACTTTGGGCTCCTCTGGTGCAGCGTTTGCATCATTTGTCTGGACCTGAACCTGGTTCCTTCTTTTGGGAGGAGTATACTTTATGTCTCCACACAGTGCACAGCAAGATGGGGTGCTTGCTCTCCTTAGGGAAGTTCCTGATTGGACCCGCAAGTTGTGTTTGGGACAGTGTTGTGTAATGCTTGCCCTTTTGTCTGCAAGTGGAAATGGACAGATACATGATTATAATTTTGTGATCAGAAATTATTTTTTACTTACGATATAACATGAACTTTCAAGACAGTCCTTTCGAGAATCTAAACGTTTCCAGCCAAGACTGTTTATGATACAGTAAATACATGGCCACAAAACTAGTCAGTACAATAGCTACCTATACGAGGACTAAAGTTAGCTCGGTCTCCAATTTTAGAGTCCTTTTGACATGATTTGATAAACACCCTACAGAGGCTAGCTAACTTAACTGGCTAATTGGCTAGCTAACCAGCTACTGTGTAACTACCTAACCACTGTGAAACGGGCTGAGGATCTATCATAGAATTACATGTTGTTGTTAGGATTGTACAGTCAAACTGCGAATATGACAAAAATCCACCTTACTTGAAATCGCGGGATGTGACGACTTAGTCCGTTCAATGAAGAGGCCATCCCGTCCAGCGTGGTTCACTGGTAGGCAGCATGAGTCGATTAATGTGCCTATTCTATCTGTCCCTAGAGTTGGCACTGTTGATAAAACCTTACCAACTTCGTGTCCTCCCTCTGTTTTCGTAGCACTAACCCCATAAACTGAATCGACACGCTTTTTCAGTGACCGGAGTGGATATGTCTTAACTACCTTTCCTGGCAACAGTGATTGACTGATTCCTGTTGTATTTTTTGTGTTGGATGATGATCGTCTCAGTCTAGTTTCAGCATTACGTTGCACGTCGCGAGAATTTTTGGTTTTAGCCTTAAATGTCTGCTTACTTTGGATGTATGAAACTTTTGACTCTCTCGTTTGTGTCCGTTCAATCTTTTGCGTGTTTATTTGCTTGTTTCTGAAATCACCGCAGAAGCAAACTGCAAATTGTAGACTGCAAGAGAAACCTGTACGCCTCAGAGGTGGGCCCATGCTTCTAGTAAATCGTCTACACTTATAGTATTTGCTTCTAGTGTATGGGCCCTCTACTTTCACCTCAAACGTTTTCTCAGTGCAATTTTCCCTATTGCATTTCAAATGATTTCTTTTGGATTTCAATGTACCTTTACATTGGCTCACATGTGACGACCTTTGCCACTCATCTTTGTGTGAAGGTGGACTGGAACTTGGTGTAGTTCTTTCTATAAATGCTGGGGAAACCTCAGCGGCCAGAACTTGCAAAGTTTGACGTGGGGATTGTTTTTCCTCGTTCGAGGCCTCTGTGTCCTCCAAAACAGATTCAGTCTTCGCCACGCGGTCATTTTTACACTCCAGAGTTTCACCAAAAGTCACATCGGTTGAAGGATACGATGTAAAGGGCCGTCGTCGTTTTGGCACACTTGACAATCCATTGGCATCTTTGAACATATTTCGGTTTAATTTGACCTTCCTAGAGGAAGCGATCATCTTGATATCTAATTGAAATAAACTGCAAATACTTATATTCCTGGTGCATTCGTAGTTTACAGCAGATTTACATTTAGCTAACTGACTAGCGGTGGAAGACTGGAAAAGTGTGCAACAATACTAGCACAACAGAAGCATTTCTATTTTGTTATGGGGCGTAAAATAAAATGCGATTTTGAAGAAAATAAATGAAAATGGTCATTTGTCGTAAGCAGTTATAGATAAAACACCTCAGTAACAAGGGCTGACTTTGGTATTACTTTTAAGTAGGCTTATTGTAGTTAGCTTGATTAAGTGAGGCTAGCGAACGAGGGTGGACTAATTTTCTTCACCTGCTAGATTGTCTTGGAAGACAAACATAATTCGCCTACATTTATCGAATGCGTTGTCAAAAGAAAATATATCTGGCATCGTGTTGATACTCGTCGACTGAATTACTAGACGTTATGTTTGCCTATCTTGTCCTAACTGAGCCTCACACTTATTGAAAACCTTTTTTTTTATCACACCTGTTCCAGGCGCTGGAAACGGTACCAAACTAAGCGTGCGCAAGATCCGCCAATCAAGACGATGTATGGAGTGGAATTCAACTCTTCGACATAGTTTCTTTTCAAAGCATTCTTATGTTCCCAAACAGCATAACGAATTTAAATGTAATGAATTTATTGACCAGAATACAACGGCACCAGGATTTTAATATTGTTTTTATTAAACAATATATCAAGCTCGTTCAAATTAATCATTTTGAGAAAATAAGAAATGTATGTGAGTATATGTTTAGTTGTGACAAGATGTTAAGTTATTTTAACAGTTATTCATTAAATTCATTCAATAAATGTAATAAAGGTCAATTTTGTCAAGTGCATGTTTCAAAATAACATACATTAACATTAAAAATTAAATAATTATAAAACAAACCATGTTAAACATTTGATTTGTATTCAGTAAATAACTCACACAGAAGGAAAGATTGGACCGCATGGTGTTGTTGAGAGAAGTGGAGAACAAGTTCAGGATTTAGTCAGGGGTAAGGGTGAGAACCTGGTGTTGGGAAGTAGCCGGTCCTTGCACTGTGGCGGCCTGATTCACAACACCAGCTGTCTCGCCCTACCATGCCAGCAGATGGCGCTCTAACACCGCACTGTCCTCCGTCTATGTCTCTTCGGCAGTACCTTCTTCCAAGCTCTCTCTTCTCTCTCTCCTTCTTTGCAGATCAGGTCTGTGGGTGCTGTGGAAAGAGAACAAGTGAATGAAAACGAAAGAGAGAGCGCGAGAGAGAGACCTGAGCCTCTCTCCCCAGGTGGTCTGACACCTCATCCTACAGGCAGAGAGGAAGGCAGAGTGGATCCTGGGAGCTTCTGACCTACCTCTCTGACTGCCAGGCATTACAAACCCTCTAGTTCCTGCACCAACACAATCACAAAGAGGCCCCCCACTGCTCTTTATGCAGATTTTATAATCAGGCTATACCAGAAAGGAAGGTGTGTGTGTGTGTGTGTGTGTGTGTGTGTGTGTGTGTGTGTGTGTGTGTGTGTGTGTGTGTGTGTGTGTGTGTGTGTGTGTGTGTGTGTGTAAAGGTACGGTTAAAAGGAATATAATCTTGTCTTCTGCATATGAAATTACTTGGGATTAGTGTGAGATAAAGAGGTGAGCTAGGGGAGCCATATGAAGAGCACAGTAGGAGCATCAAGACAGAGGTCACTCGTATTCCCCTTTAACTGTAGTTTTATACACCATTTCTAATCCCAAAACTTCCATCAAAGGCATTTAAACTGTTAAACTGCATTTACATTTATTGGATGAGGTAAAAGAGATTAAGAAAAAAGGCATTCTTTGGTGACTGTCATTTCTACAGCTATCATCAGTCAGAAATCTGGTGCCAGTGGGATTGGGGTGAGCATTGCGGTGGGCAGCTTGGTTTTCCCGACTCAACTGCATCTGTGATTACCTCAGACACGAGAGACGGGGAAGGGTGCATGAACAGTATCATCTTGATGAAGACTGTTGTGCCGTTGGGTGTGTATTTCTAGAAAGGAAGTATCACATCTCAAACCCTGTGTGCCCTGAAACAGAATCGGGGAGGTTTCTTCCGGTTAACAATCTCCGCCATCCCTTCTGTCCCAAACAGAACCCGTATGATTTATCCATAAGGAAAGAAAGAGGAAGGTGATGAGGGGGGAGTTTTGCATCGACAGCTGCTATATATGTGTGCATATAAATATATATGTTATATCACTTTTATGGTGAAAGAGAACTATCTCTATACGGTGCATTTTAATGCAGTGTGCCCAAGATGAGCTGAGCTCAAAGCGAGGCCAGAACAGAGTGGAAGACATCATTAGCCATGTTAAGGGAGGCTACAGCCATAACAGGATGCCAGCTAACAATACTTCTCTCAGTAGGAAATTAACTGTCAAAACTCTCCTGCTTAACCTCCAACCATGTCCTCAAACCAACAAGAAGAGTTTGTTCTGTGTGCATGTCTGAGAGTGTGTACCGGTTCGATTCTGTATCTCGTATAATATATAAACTGTGATAGTGTTTGTATATTATGTGCAACGTTGCTCTGCGCTGGGTTGCATTCACCCGCTTTGGGGGCGCAGTGTGGAGCTGACAGGAATGCACATGAACAGCTGCTGTGGAATTCCTTTAAATAGTCCTGTCTTTCTCATCATATGGTTGCCATGGTATCCGGCCCCCAGCTTCGAGATAACATCCTCAAGGTTTGAGAAACGTACCTGAACACCGATTCACTGCACTACCGCTTACAAATGTAGACGGTGTTTAATGAATGTGATCATTTTACCAGTGTGTAGTTGTGTGAATCTGTCATGTATGATGTAGAATAGGATGAAAAATCTAAGAATGACAGTTAGGGAACAAAGAGAGAGATGGTCATTTAAACTAGAAACAGAGGTAAAAGACAGAAACATAAAAGATGGTGCCCTTCAGTAAGTGCAGCTAAATATCTCTGAATGTTTCCTTCCTTGTGTTCATCGAATAGCCCCCGTCTTCTCTTCTCCAGCCCTCCCTCCCTCTCTCACCATCTTCTCTTCTCCAGCCCTCCCTCCCTCTCACCATCTTCTCTTCTCCAGCCCTCCCTCCCTCTCTCACCATCTTCTCTTCTTCAGCCCTCCCTCCCTCTCACCATCTTCTCTTATCCGCTTTCCACTTTTTTCAGTCACATGTTTGTCCTCTGTTCAAGGAAAAGAAAGGTCAAAAAAAGCAATGAGCAATGTAAGCTTATAGGGATATGTATGGAGTTGAAGTTAATCAGGAGACTGTATGTGTGAGTGTGTGTGAGCGTGTGTATGTACTTATGCTATATCCACATTCTCAAAAAACGGGTATGAAACTTGTAGGTGTCAAATCTAATTAGAGAGAGAGGGAGAGTCTTGATCAGAAAACAAGCCTGCGGCCATTTTGTTTGTTAGAGCAGTTTTTCCTCTTTGAGTTAATGCCAAAATTCCCTTCAGAAAGTTTTATAAGATTAATTTCTTGTTCAGAGACTGAGTGAAGAGTGAGTTTTTGTAATAAAATATTGCCTCGTTTGGCACTGGAAGTGCATTGCCGAACAAGGCAAAATCACTAACCTTGGCTGGCTTTCTAAGGTCTCAGGAGGGCCAAAGCTTAAGCTGTCGTTCTAGGGCCAAACAGTCTAATCCAATCCCCTTTTCCTTTGATATAAACACTTGCTTGCTTTATCATCAGTACCCTTAATGAGAGGGCAAGGAAAGGCAACTACATAAGACTAAGCTTTCAATTTAATCCAGAATACACGCAGATTCAGTAACTGCATTTGAGAGAGCAGGGCACGCCTCAGTATCCACTAATGCACCTGTAAATTGAGTTGGAAAATTAGGATGCGTGTTGTCTGCACATGGGATTGGAGCCAGAGAGCTAAGAGGGCCTTTGGTGGGGGAGAAATCTCATGTGTTTTAAAACAGCCATATTAATCAACACAACAGACCTCTGCATGTCAGAAGCCCTTTTCCTTTACAGTGTTACCTCAAGCCAGACAGCTTTCTCCTGTCTTATTGTCTGCTTTCGTACACTCCCTTTATCTCTACTCAGTGTTAGGAATGTTATTGTCTGTGTGTTGTGGATTAGGGTGCTGTCTGAGCCTATGCAAAAGCTTCCCTTTCCTAAAACTGTTTTTTTTCTTCACTCTCAGCGAAAGTGTTCTCTGAGTTATGTGCGCGCATACACACACACACAGACATCTTGGATTGATAGTCTACCTCCAACCATGACTGTATCCCTGCTGTCCTCATGTCGCCTGTCAGACAACTGTCCATGAACCCGTTACCCTCTGTTAGATATTGAGAGAGAGAGAGAGAGAGAGGATAAAAGAAACAGAAATACTGCAGACAAGGAGAGATAGAGAGAAGAGAGAGAGCACAGAATTGAGACGTACCAAAAAAGACTACTCTTTTTCATCATCATTATTCCTCCTTCCTTCTGTTCCTGTCTCTGCCCCACCCCTATCTGTCCCGCTGTGGTCAGTGTGCCGAGGTCAGAGAGGGACGCACAGTGGCCTGTCTGCACAAGACGTACTCCCGTGTTTTCAGAGTGTCCTACTGCCTATTGGTGTACATCAGCCCTGTATGCCTATAAAACAACATTAGCTTTTTGTCTTTGACTTGGCTCATTATCTGGAGAGGAATGAAAGGAGGAATAGTTAGGATTCACGCCTTGGGCCCTGGGCTGCACGTATAAATAGACACTCAACTAATGGCTCCATTATAGTCAGGGACACAGAGTCATATCGGCAGAATCATGAGAGAGTGAAAGAGAGTGACAGAGAAACCTCTGGAAGGAAAAGGGTCTAATCAATAGCAAAAGCATCTCTTTTAGTTCTCAAAATAACATACAGTGACACACAGACCAACATAAACATATTATCTTGCAGTAAAAGTCCAATGAAGCACAACAGAGTTTACTGTTATCCTGCCTCAATGTGTCTTTTCTGTAGACCTACCATCTCATTTATTCATCCATTCCATCCCGGGCCAGCCTGAACAAAGCATTTTGACGTGGGAGAGAGATGTCGATGTGTAAATGGGAAACCCGTCTGTCGCAGTCGGTGCATACACACACATACATACATACACACACATACACACATACATACACACTTGCGTGGAAGATGTTTGTTTGCGAGGGGTGCTTTAGACAGTGGCAGTTGTGTTAAGAGCTGGGAAACACGCACAGACACACACACAGAAGGAAAAAAACACACACCCACTCACACTTTGATAAAGGCTATGCTAGAAGTCATTTTGTCGGCTTTGTCTCTAAACAGTGTTTTCCTGATGAACTGGTGTCTGAAAAGGCCCAGCTTGCTTTACTTGCGTTATTAGTGAGATGGCTCATCCCTGACTGCATTCAGCCATGCTTGAAATCTGGGCTGTGCATAGATGGTAGCCTAATGAGAATGGAACGAAAAAAACGTATACATAAATTAGACAACGGTCCTTATCTCGGGACGAAATGTACGTGTGAAAAAGCGTATATGTGTGTGCTCGTACATGTGTGTCTATTGGTCTATGCTCAGGAGCACGCCTTCACTTTCAAAGCTAATGATTAGCATAGTGACAGATTCTGATAATGAAAGCTAGGTTCTCCGTTTGAAATTCTTTAGGCTCTACAAATGGTACAGAGATGTAGCATAAATCAGACTTCACAGAAGCAGGCAGTCATCATCTCCTTCAGGAGTGCAGTAAAATATTGCTTGGTAGTGACAATGGAGCCGCCTTTTTACTGTTGAAAGCCCTTATACTTGTTTTATCAACTGTTGTAAATCAGAAATGGCAGCAATGTTTTATGGGTAGCAACCCCCTGTCCCAGACCCCGCCCCCCCTCAATGCCACACACACGCACTGGCGCACACACACACGTCTACATGAGTGTATTGGATGCAGAACATTTTTGTGTAAAAGTAGATATGTAGAAAAGGGCCGGGCATAAATTGCCGGTGTACCGATGCCGGGAGCTGGCAAGCAAGGCGTGCCAGTGGAGCACTAACTCTGATGACTCCCTTAGGTGCCAAGGCTTGTGGGGCGGTTATAGGGGAAGCGGGGGGGGGGGGGGGGGGGGGGGTTGGTCTGGAGGGCGCGGCACGGCACAGGCCCGGGGTGTGGAGAGCTGTCGAGAAAACGGCAAGGTCAGCTAGTTCGGCAGACACACTCAGCACACGGTTTCATCGAAACAGCAGCCCTCAGTCTGGAGGGTAGCTTGGACTAACGCAGGTGTCTGAGCACTTCCCATGGACCGACACGTATTCATATAAGCAATAACGGTTTCAGCATTTCGCACGCACCATATGAGAATATATATAAAGAATAGAATGTAGAATGTTGGCAGATCTAGAATCTTGATGCTTCAACATGCCAAATTCTAAAACTGCTTAAACTGCCCAGGCTAGTGTGGCCTACTGTATGTGCACCTGGATTAAAATAGTTCAACATTTCAGAGGGGGAAACACTCAGCAGACAGACAGAACCCCGGCAGTCTTACTCTGGCTATCAGACTTCCTTCATGTGAGTGCACGCATATATATGCACAGCGGCTCACACAGACATACGCACTCCTGTCCGCCATTACAGGCCGTGTGCCAGCGCGGCAGCCATTTTGTGTGGATGTTCTGGAATGTTCAATTAGGATAATTGTTGCTTACGAGGACAGTTCTCTGTGTTTCTAGCCTCGTGTACGCAAACAATGTATCAATTCAATCACGCCAGAATTACAGTCCACTTATGGGAGCTTCAGGAATATGTAAGAAGGTTCTTTTTGTTCAGCCTAGAGTCAGAGGAGCCTCCCAGAGAACGTGTGCTTAAACACGACATACGTGTGTGATCGTGCAATCACGAGCGTGTTGTTTAAGTGCACGTTTCGAAAATATGAGTGCGTCTGGCCGTGCACGAGGGCGTTCCCTCTTCATCCCACATGTGAAGAAGGAGATGGAGGGAGGGAGGACAGAGAAAGAGGAGGATGTGCAGGAAAAAGGGAGGAAGCAGAAAGGGCAAAATGGGAGCAAGGAAGGAAAGAAACGCATAGCTTGTTCTTTTTGGCCCTCCGTCTTCAGACAGAGACTGCGACTGCAGCGTAGCCCTTATCTCAGCTGGAGGGACCGCTAGACTCCCTGTAGAACATAGGACCCCCATCCCCCACCACCACCACCACCTGAATGTAGAACGTAGAACATGCCTCTCTTCCCCAACATAGGACAACGCCTGCCAGCTGAACATAGAATACAGCACGGCACCCCCCACCCCACCTAATTTATAGAACCCGCCCCTACTAAACCCCACCATCTGATTACAGAACCCCCCCCCCCCCCCCCCCCCCTCCCTTTCAAACATTGGACATCTCAACATAGAACATAGGACACACCCCCTCACAGAACAGAAAACCTCCCTGAATACCGTCTGAAAAGCGCTCCATCACACACTCCTATCAGAACATGCATGCACAATGCAAGGCATTAGGCACGCAAGCCTGTCGAATTGCACAAAAGTTCCTGATAACGTTTCGTGAGGACCAGGTTAAAATGAGGATCTAGACATGAGCAAGAATGGATGACATGTATTAACACACGGGTTTGTTTTAAGGTTGGTTTAAAGATCCATCACAGGAAGAACACAGGGTCACATGAATACATAAGTTGTGTAAGGATCTTGTGGCAAACATGGCTGAATAAGGCTCAATATGACTCCACAGTCATGTGGATGGGGTTAAGCAAGGCTTTACAGTAGCACAATGGGGTTAGGTTCCACTGCACATGGAAAGGGTTGAGCGGTGTCATAAGACTCAGGGGTTGAGTAAGGGCGTCGAGACTCGTGAGGGGAATATGGAGGACATCGTGGAGAGCAGTGCACATTTTGGAAACACACACACACACATTTAATGTCAGTACGCCTCGTCTGTCTTTCTAACCTCTTGTTCTGTGTCTTTCACTCTTACACACATGCACACACACACACACACACACACACACACACACACACACACACACACGGAGCCGATCAGCTGATATAAAACAGCTCTTTGTCTTTCTGAACTGCATGGCTACTAGCATTTCAATCAGACATGCAAAAGCCCCTCCGGAAAATCATGAGCCATGTGAGACCGACATGCTACATATAGGTCCCCCCCCTCTCTCTCCACCCAATGTCGAAACTGTTACACGTGCACCCCCCCCCCTCTCTCTGCCCCCTCCCTCCACTGTAGCCTCAGAAAGCCTTTACAGAGGGAGGAGACACGGTATTAGTAGAACATGATAAGGAGCAGAAATGTTGACGGTGAGCCCTTTTGACAGGGTAGTAAGCCCACCGTGGTGGAAACGTGTTCGACGAGCTACTGGGAAGGAGAGTGAGAGATAAAGAGGAGGGGTGTGTGTGTGTGTGTGTGCGGCGAGGGGGGGGGAGGAGGGGGGGTGAACTTTCCCACCCAGCCATGTCTAGAAGACCAGAGCTACAGTGGCAGACATAGGGGAGCCTTTGTCTCCCACCTCACCCAGGCAGGGGGGGGGGGGGGGGGGGGGGAGCATGCACACACACACACACGCACTTAACTCACATACACTTTACATGCCGGGTGAAACACACACACACACCCTATAATGGCATGCACTCCAGCTGAACATAGGATGTGACAACGCCTATACGAAAATAATGTGTGTCTGTGTGTGTGTTTGGATGTGCGTAGTGCGTACATATACCTTCCTTGATTGCTTATGGGAAATTCAATGAGTCCCCAACTATGTTGAATCTATGTTAGTAATCTATGTTGAATCTATAAATAGTAAGCAAATATTTGTTAACATTTGCACATTTGTGAGATCTGCAGACATATATGTGCTTGCTCGGGTGTGCATGTGTGTAAGTGTGTATGCATGTGTGTGTTTGCATGTGTGTGTGTGAGAGAGAAAGTGTGTATCCTCAGACTCACCTGGCGGTCCCCTGGAGCTGGTTGTCGTGGTGATGCAGCTTCCTCTGGGGTTTGCAGTGCGCTGGCACCTGATGTCCCCTTTATTCTCTCTCTCTTTCACCCTCTTTCTCTCCCTCTCTCTTTCTCTCTCTCTATCTCTCTCTCTCTGTCTCTCTCTCTGCTCTTCCTCTTTCACTCTCTTCTACCTCTCACTTTCTCTCCCTCTCTCTTTCTTTCTTTCTTTCTTTCATTCTCTTCCTTTCTTTCTCTCTTTCTCCTCCATCCCTCTCTATCTCTTCCTTGCTTCACTCCCTTCTCTCTCTCTCTTGTCTCTTTTTACCACTCTCTCTCTCTCTCTCCATCCCTTTTTCTCTTTCTTCCTCTCCCTGCCCTAGTGTGGGATCAGTAGCTGCACCCTGTAGTACCACTCTGCTGTACCACTGACAGAACAGTGGGAGTCATAGAGGAGGAGCCTTATGGAGAAGGCAGATCGTACCATTCTCTCTCCATAGATGAGGAGGATTTGAAGGGAAAACCTTATCTTCTACCACTCATACTCTCTGGAGGAATTATATTTCACCCCTCCGTCTGCACAGACATGGTTTCTCCCAGCTCCATGATTCTCTGATTGGAGGATGTGCTTCTTACTTCACTAAAATGTCAAATGTAAAATTCCAAGACAACTGATAGTACAACTATGAGTTTACATGTGTGTGTGTGTGTTTGTGTGTGTGTGTGCGTGTGCGAGAGAGCAAGAGATCGAAAGAGAGAAAGAGTACAAGCATCATGCATGTGTGAGCAGTGCACCACCGGCGACAGTGTATTGTTCCATTTCTGCTGGTGCAGCACATATGGTAGCGGCTTTTTAGAACAGTGTGTTAGAGACAGTATAGAGACTCTCATTGTGTGTGTGTATGTGTGTGTCTGTGTGGGAGAGATATCATCATGGTCAGGGCGCCTTCATCATGTCTTATGGGATATCTGGGAGGGACAAGTTTCTGTCAGTGACACACTCACACATGTAACATGTCACAAGATGTTGTGCTGGGTTCCACAGGGAAAGCGTGTCAAGATGTCCCAATTGACTGACATCCACCCACCCACCCACCCCCAACCCCCACTCCCCCATTCACCACCCCCTCCCCCCATTCACCCCCACAAACACATGTTCTTGTATTTAAACATATGCAGGACTGATGTTCTCGGGTCTCTCTTCGCTGTATTGGATTGATTAAACTTGATCTTAAGAACTGAGCTTAAGAATAGGCACAGACCCGCCATTGACAACTGCTGTACAAGAGACACTGAAGAGAGAGAGGAAGATGGGAGTTCTGCCTGGAGTTGAGGACACACACACATGCATACACACACACACCCACACACAAAGAGAGTGGCACGAGGCAGGCGACAGGGAAAGCTCACACCCTGGTGTCTCAAGGGAACACAAAAGAAATCCTGCTGACTCACTCTGCCACTGGCAGTACGGACAAACAAACTCACTTGCAGCGTGTGTGTGTGTGTGCGTGTGTAAGCAGAGATGTGTCCATATCTCTCGCATCCTACTTTCGTTCTGTCTCCCTCATCTTCTGGAAAATTCAAACCTCCTCAAAATCTTCTGCGTTTGCCTCCAACATCAATACAATACTGTACTTCTACCCTGCGGTTAGAAATAGGTCAATGCGTTACATTCTATTTTATAGTCAGCTGGACCAATGAGTGCCTGCTAGCACATTGAAAGCACTCGTGGAATCTTTCTCTGCATCTACATTCAAAGCTGATAACTGGCGCATGTGCTCATATCAAAAAAGCTGTGTGTTTCGTACCAACGCATTAAATAGATCCCCCTCTTTCATGGTGCTCTCTCTCTCCTGCTCTCGATTTAATTACCTTCTATATTTAACAGAGCTGGAGGTGCTATTTTAAGGCTCCATGCTCTTGTCACTGATATCAGAAAGAGACATTATTCAGAGGGGGAGATTACTGTCATGGACTGATATCAAAGCAAAGACAGGTATCTGGTGTCTTTTTAAGTAAGTGGTCTTCTTTCCTGAGCCTAGAGAGCTAGCGCTGTTGCTAACCCAGCGAGTGTGTCTCTCTAAGGTGTGGTCTCTCGTCCCTGTTGCTAACCCAGCGAGTGTGTCTCTCTAAGGTGTGGTCTCTCGTCCCTGGCGCTTCCCCAAGTCTTCTGTCTCTGTCACCACATGGACAATGATAGGAGCGTGACAAATATGACTTTGTCAGGAAGAAACATGGACACTGAATACACACACACACCCACACAAACCTCCTCAAAGCCAGTATAGATCTTTGTGCTCCATATTGGTTGTGATTTATGATTGTTCTTCAGTGGCGGCCACAGTCATCTGGGAGATGATGGCCATATTGATCCTACAAACAGTTTCATTTACTACCAAAGCCAGCTATTCATACTCTCTCTCTCTCACACACACACACACACACACACACACAGCAAGATAAAGCATGCATTCACATTTAAGATGCACATAGACACATAAATACGCATAGGCAGACATACACACAAACACACACAGCAGGAATAACCCAGCTTTCTGCTTCATCAATTCCCTACATCCTCCACGTCTGCTATTCTTCCCATCCTCTTTCTCTCAACCCCCCCTCTCTCCACCCCCCCTCTCTCTCCCCCCCCCCCCCTCTCTCTCACTCTATCTCTTATCTCCCCCAGGCCATCTCATCCTTTCAGCTCTCCTCTCATTTTAACTCGTTCCTCTACCATTCTGTATCTTCTCCTTTTCGCTCTACTTCTCCTCTCTTTGTCTTATCTCCTCCCTCTTGTATTCTCATCCTCTCCCGTTTGTGTGTGTGTTTGTGTGTGTGTTTGTGTGTGTGTGTGTGTGCGTGCGTGTGAATGCAAGAGAATAGAGCTTGAAGACACTGTAGCAGAGGATGTTCAGGCGGGCGGCCATCACTCTGACTCTCAGTTTCTAAATCAATCCCACATCCGCAGCTAATGCAAAACTGGGTCCACCTCAGGAAGCATTAGGTCTATTAGTCAAAGTGTGTGTTTGTGTGTGCGCGCTTTTGTGTGTGTGTGTGTGTGTGTGTGTGTGTAGAAGCCGCATACTCAGCAGTGACAGACCTCAGTGCTGTAGATCCTGTGAGGTCAGCAGGTGCTACAGTGAGAGAGGAGCCATCTTAGTGTGTGTGAATGTGTGTGTGTATGTGTGAATGTGTGTGTGTGTGTATGTGTGTGTGCGTGTGTGTGTGTATGTGTGTGTGTATGTGTCTGTGCTCTCCTTGCTTCCTGTGGGTTTGTTATGGCTCTAAAATTAACCTCAATTTACCAGAAGACACTTGACCGGGAGAAAGCTGCCAATACTGCATCCGTGTGCAAGGAGAGAGAGAGAGAGAGAACGCGGAGGAAGAAATAGAGAGATATGAAGAAATAGAGTGGTAACTATACGTTTAACCATTTAACCTGCTGCAAATCTGAGTATTGGTTGGTTGCCTTCATGCAAATGGGTATGTTTACACATTTAAGAAGTGAAATAGAAGTAGAATTTGGGACTAAACACAATACATTCACATTGCTTGTCATGTAGTAGGAGACAAATATCATCCTCTGTCCTCTTCCTCTCTGCTTCATTGAAATGAATATATATACACATCACCTCTCTGTTTATCCTGTACACTTTGTCCTTCCTCTCTCTGTTTCGGTCTTTCTCCCTCTCATTCCCTCTCTCTTTCTCTCTCACTCTGTCCTTTTCTTTTCTCTCTTTGTCCCTCTATACCTTTCTCTCTCTCCATCTCTCTTTCCTCCCCAACTCTCTTCCTGTCTCTCTCTCTTTCTCTGACATTTGTCCCTGAGGGTTTTTTGAATCCCGAGGTAGATTAAGTCTCTGCAGATCAATATCATCCATTCATCTGTGTGTAGATTAAACACTCTCTCCATCTCTCTCTCCGTCTTTCTCTCTCTCTCTCTCTCTCTCTCTCTCTCTCTCTCTCTCTCTCTCTCTCTCTCTCTCTCTCTCTCTCTCACACACACACACACACACACACACCCACACACACACACACAGGACACTAGTGGCAGCATCTCTGTTACCTTAGGTAGCATGGCCTCCCATTCACAAAATCGGAAAGAGAAACAGGAACAAGGGAACGGGCAATAAGGAAAAGAGTGAGCCAGTGGAAAAGAGAGGGAGGAAGGAGAGGAATGGAGGAGAGGAATCAGGACGAGGAACGGTGAAGGAGAGACAGAGAGACTGGCCTTTATAAATCATATCCAACACTGGCGCCAGCCATGTATCCTAGCAACCAGACAGTACCCCCCCCCCCCCCCCCCCCACGCCTGCCCTCCTCAAACCTCCCTCTCTCGAAAGTCTGGAAATTCTCGTCATTCATGCCACACGACGCTCTGTCACCATCAACCCCGGCAGCCAAGTCCTCTACAGTTGCTGAAAACCTGATTAAAGAGTCGTCCATTCTCATCCTCTTTGTAAACCGCTAGGCACTTTAGAATAATAGCAGCCTCTACAGCAGAGGCACAAAATGGCCGCTGTGTATGTTGAAGCTGACAGATATTCTGTAGGTGTTGAATGTGGTGAGTTAAGACTTGACCCCTTTTGGCCCTTTGAGAACATGTTGGCTCTATACATCACAGTAATAGTTTAAGCAACTTTGATTTGAGCATTTATAGACTAAAGCCATCCCCCAAAAAATACATTTCAAAGCACTACATCTAATTATGTGAATTAGCAGCGTGCTTCGAACTCAGACAACTTCCACCTGGTGGTTTATGACATTGGCCAACTCAATAATACCCAGTTATTTAGCGGTCTCCGGACTACTAAGGTTTTATCATTCCGACGTTTGTCTCTGCGTTCACCTACTGTTCAGTGGTCTGGCACTTGTGTGCTTGTGTGTGATTTGGGGCACTCAGCAGCAAAAGGAGTGGGGTGAGGGTTTGTGTGCACTTTGAGCTGGGTGACAAAGAGGGTGGCATGAGGCTTGTGGATGGAGGAGGATAGGAGAGTTGAGTTGTGTGTGTGTATTGTATGTGTGGGTGTCCGTCTGTGTGTCTGCTGTGCGTGTGTATAAATGTATATACTGTGTGTGTGTGTGGGTCTGTGAGTATGTGCCTTTGCTGCTGTGTGTGTGTGCGTGTATGTGTGGGTGTGTGTGTGTGTGGGGGGGGGGGGGGGTGGGTGGAAGGATTGGAGGATCTGAGTGAGAGTGGTCTAGGTGCATTTGTAACCACTCACATTGTCTGCTCAGAGTCTGAGAGCCACTAAGTGTGGGTGGCATTAGAGGGAGTCAGAGGGAAATTGTGTGTGAGATTGTGTGTGTGTGTCTGTGTGTGGAAGAGAGAGAGAAAGAGAGTTCATATAAAGAGGCAGCTAGAAAAAGAGAGAGAATGTGTGTGTATACTTCCAGTCAGTCTGATAAATTGATCAATCTCCCAGATATTAGCACTAGAACAACCTTATGGCATCCAGGGATGAGAGTGCCAACCAGAGATAAAACTGTGTTTTACGTTTATATTGCCAGTACTGATGGCATCATTATACCTAGAGCACGCTTCCAGTTAACACAGAATTTGTTTTGTCATTAAGTTAATGGAAAAGACCAACAACTCAGCATTCACTGGAACCATCACATCAATCACTTGGATATATAGTATGCTACATTCCACATAGAAGATTATTTGATAAACAAGAAGTCTACATTGCACAGTAGAGATTTTTAGATAATAGACCAATTTTACGCATTCCACAAAATATATTTTCAGATATAGACTAAAGTCTACATTCCCCAGCAGATTATTTGGCATTCGACAATACAATTGACAAATTGGTTCTCAACACAAGTGTGCCACCTTGTGGCCATAGAGAAACATGACTCTGTACACGTGTGGGTGATCCATGCTCCATCGTTTAGTGCAGCCAGCAATTTGTCAGCAAGCTAGCAAACGTTTACTGCTGAAATTTAAGCCAGAGGTAGCTAACGATGTGGGGAATGGATATAAACACAACCCATGATTTAAAGCGAAAGGTGAATATAACCCTGATATATGGTTTTTATCACAACAGTTTAGGATAGTAGGCCTGCAGGATCCTACCTATCTATCCATGATTCTCTGGTCCAACTGTTGCCAGAGACGGTTGCATAGTTAGTTTCTTGTCCGTTCCATATGCAATAACTTCTTTCTAGTCTCGTTGTTTTCATAGCTAGTACAATGTCTGTGAGCCGAACACTAGCTAGGTGACGAAAGCTTGGAACACAGCTGGCCTAGGACAGCTGGAACACATTTATATTTATTTGTCGTAAAGCATGCCTAAACCACTTCACAAGCACCACTTCACGTCCTTGGTTCTTGACCAATACACCTGCCACATTTCAACTTCATACAATGCTCAGTTATCGAGATAATCGAGCCACAGACACACACACACACGCATTCCTGGATTTACTTTGCCTCATTAGTAGGTTATTCTCCATTTAAACGCAGACCAGTATCCAAGCACTGTCACAAAGTTCACATTTACAACAAGAGAATCAAGAGAATATTCAAACAATGCAGCCCACAAGACTACAGGTGGTGAAAGGTCAAACTAATCATGCTGTTTACGATGTCATCGTGGCATCCTCAACTTCCCTGTTTTAAAGTGAAATTGTTCCTTTATAGCCGCAGTTATGTTGTTAATAGACCGATAAGAACATGCGTTACTAAATTTCAAGTTGGCGTTACTCAACTCCGACTTGTCATTACCATCACTGTGATGTAGAGATGATCAGATGGAGTCAAGGGAGAGGAGCCGTCACTGTTCACTATGCGGAGGATGGCGGAGGAAGTGCAACCCACGGAGCCGAGGTAAGTGCATATTAACCACTTTCTGTGAGGCATTACATAGACACTGACACCTGTTTTGATATGCCAACACCTTTTTAATCAAGTGTTTAACGTAGGCTACAAGTTTATATATCCCGGGCAACTTTCAACGTGTATTCTTGCTGTCGTTTACTACGCTAAACGGTCATCTTGATGTCACCTTGCACTAAATATACAATCATACGCCTTTGTCTTAATTTGTAGATTCAGTTATCCATTTGACCATAATTGAAGTGTGAAAATAATAAAGCCTTTAAATATTTTGTGGTGGTGAAAGAACGAATTCCTTCAAAACATCGTAAGCTATTTGACAGGCGTATTAGCAAAGATAAACGGTCTGATTATAGGTCAAAGTTCAGTGAGTCATGAGGTTTATGAGTTTTCTCAAAAGAACAGTTTACGCAATGTAAACACACAAACACGCAATGTGTTTGTGTGTATGTATGTGTGTGTGTGTGTGTGTTTGCAGTTCATGGTGGATTTCTAGTTGGCTTCCTTCTTGGTGTCCCACCTCCGTCTCAAAGCTCAAGGATGCAGAAGAAAAAATGCTTATGTGTAAGAAAGATTGAGTACAGTATCCCCTACTCTCCTCTAATGTGTGCACCCAGTCACATCTTTCTCATATCTTTCATCCTTCCTCCATCTCTCTCTTTCTCCCTCCATCTTTCTCCCCTTGAACCATCCTCCACCATCTCCCTCTATAATCAGGTGTAAGAAACCCATTTTCCAGGCAGCATGTGCGTATATCAGATGGAAACTACCTTTGGACCTTAGCCTTTACCTCTCAACAGCAATCTCTACACCGGGCCCAGCCCAAACACCAAGCCCAGCCTCGGCCCAAGCCTCCCCTGGTCCTACTCCATGGTTTTGGGGGTGGCTTGGCGCTATGGGTCCATAACCTGGATGCTCTCTCAGACTTCGGAGCTGTCTATGCCGTGGATCTTCTGGGCTTCGGCCGGAGTAGCCGGCCCCAGTTTGGCAATGACCCCCAGCAGGTGGAGGAGCGGTTTGTGGCCTCCCTGGAGGAGTGGAGGGAGAAGGTGGCTCTGGAGCAGATTGTGTTGCTGGGACACAACCTGGGGGGATACCTATCTGCAGCCTACACACTGGCATACCCACACAGGTAGCGGAGCCTGAGAGAGAGAGAGAAAAGGTGTTTGTGCGTGTGGGTATATACCGTAGATAAGAAAGGTTGTCATAATGTGTGTGTCTCTGTGTGTTTGTGTGTTTATGCAGGGTGAAGCACCTGATCTTGGTGGAGCCGTGGGGTTTCCCCCCCCGTCCAGAGAAGACCGATCACGAGAGCAGCATCCCGGTGTGGATCAGAGCCATGGGGGCCGTGTGGAGCCCCTTCAACCCCCTGGCTGGCCTCCGACTGGCTGGACCACTGGGTTAGCCAGCGCCCGACACCCAGTACCTCTCTAACAGGACCAAACTGGGGTTTTTTTTAAGGTGCTGATTTGGTTTATTTATTCTCCTCTAGGGCCATCGCTTGTCCAGATGATCAGATCGGATTTTAAACAGAAGTATTTGTCCATGTTTGATGACAACACTGTGTCTGACTACATCTATCATCTGAATGTACAGACTCCTAGGTTTGTACACACACACACACATACGTTTACATTTGTACATTTTATTAATTTAGCAGATGCTGTTATCCACAACGACGTACACATAGTGAATATAAAAGGAAAATGGAGATGATCAAGGATCAGAAGTGCCGTCAGAGTCAAGGAATAATCTTTTCACCCTACACACATGTACACACACACACACACACACACAATTAAACTCCCTACACACAAGTACACAGACACACTCAAACTCCCTACACACACAGAGTGCTAAGCTTCTCCTCCACTCTGCAGTGGAGAGACTGGATTTAGAAATATGACCATTCCTTATGGTTGGGCCAAGAGACCCATGCTGGAGAGAATCGGACATATCAGAGCTGACATTCCCATGTCCTTCATCTATGGATCCCGCTCCAGCATCGACAGTAACTCCGGATACACCATCCGGAAAACCAGGCCAGATGTGGAAATCTATGTGAGAATTATCTGCCAATAGATAGCAGTTGTGTCAGCGAGGAGTAATAGATTTAGAAATTCACTTTCTCTCCATCTTGTTTTTATTTTGCTCTCACTCATTTCTTTCTGTCTTTATTTTTCTCACTTGCCTTCTCTCACACTTTTACCTCATTTCTCTCTCTCTCTCTCTCTCTCTCTCTCTCTCTCTCTCTCTCTCTATCTCTCTCTCTCTATCTCCCAGGTGATTAGGGGAGCAGGTCACTATGTCTTCGCGGATCAGCCAGGTGACTTTAACCAGACCCTCCTCAAGATCCTAGCAGACATGGATTAGAGGAAGGAACTGGATGAGAGAGACTAGCAGGAAGAGAGGCGGGGGGTCAAGACGGAAGGAATCAGGAAGAAGAAGGACCCAGATGACCACCACCACTGACAGCATTTAACTCACACACATGTACAGACCGAGTACAGAGTTGACTATCTGTGATTCCATCATGAGGATGATGAGGGCAGTAAAGATGGCAGTTATGCAAATTAATTGTGTCCTTCACAAAAGTCTTATGTGTCTCCACACTATACTCAGTGAGTCATGCTAATATTATTTAATCTTTCTTTTGAAGAATTTGCGAAATTAGTAGGGATAAAAAGAACTTGTAGTAACATGTACAGTTGTTGTCAAAGGATGGTCCGGTACAGGTGTGTCAAATGGGATGTAAATAACAGTTGTAAATAAACATACAGTACAGGATGTTCCCTGCAGTTTTAGGTTTTGCTTGTTCATTAGCAGGCTTTGCTGTATACAGGTCAGTGTGCCCTAAAGATCCTGATAACATAACTTCTAAAATGGAACAGAATGTTCTCAGAAATAATTGAGCAAGTTTCTGCCAGATGTTTAAAGGAGTAGTAGTTTGTCCCAAAGGGGAATATGGGACTCTGTCTAACTAGACCAAAAGCTATCATGTTGGTTTTACCTTTCACCTTCAATGAGTTTTGAAATTTAGTTGTTTTCCTTTTCCAAAACACTTTTTTGTTTACTCTTGAGTAAACTTCTGACAAACAAGACCAGCAGAGGGCGATAGTGTCATCACATCATGTCTGGCTGCTATGGGAAGTGACACACATACACACACTTGTGCATCTACTTAGGAGACTAGGGCAGTGATGCAGTGGAACACCCTGCAGTCTGTGTGAACTCTCAGCTACAGCACCATGACAGAATAGGGGTCAAAGGTCAGTTCATGTGTGTTCGCGCGTGGGAGTTTTATTTAATAGTGACATCCTCTTTCAAAATACTTCTGTCCTTATCTCCTGCAACCCCGCCAACCCCTCCACTTCCCTCGATGCACCCCACCCCCCAGCCCCAATCTGGGGATCACAAACTTCAGTTTCAGACACTGGAGTACAGTCTTATGCTTTTAGATAGAAAAGCATAAGAGTGAAGTGAAGTTTTCTTCTATCGAAACCTCAGTAGGTGCTACCTGACAGGCCATGAGAGCAGTGGGAATGTGTTAATAACACGAAGAATAGCTTTTTCCAACCACTTTGAATAGTCGTCATCAAAGGCATCTTAAGAATGAGCTCCACCTAGGGCAGAAAGACTGCATCATCTGCATCTTCTGCACAGCCTGACATTCTGTTACTTTTACGTTTTAAAGTTTGCTTGGTACGTTTGAGGTCTGGAGGCCACCGAAGACGGCTTGTGCTCTCTCTTCCAGTGAGAGGGAGAGTAGTTTAAGTTCTGTGGATCCATGTCTGCTCAGCACCTGGTATTTAAAAGTGCCACTTCACAAACACTTCTTATCTGTCACCTTGTTTTTAGCAGTGACATCTTTGCCAAGTCCTCCTCCCAACCCTCGCCCCCGAAGCTGTTTCCTGGCAACAGGGTAGCCACGGAGACCAAAGACTTCTTTGGAACCAGCAAAAATATAGGAAGTGATGCATGTATGTCCTGACAGGGGAATCATGGGTTGTTTATTTACTTAAGGATGGACACCATACACAGACACCATACACAGACACCATACACAGACACCATACACAGACACCATACACAGACACCATACACAGACACCATACACAGCCACCATACACAGACACCATACACAGACACCATACACAGACACCATACACAGCCACCATACACAGACACCATACACAGACACCATACACAGACACCATACACAGACACCATACACAGACACCATACACAGATATATATGAACACAGCTTTGGATGTGGCTTATGTCTACAGAACCTACTACGGTGTCTGTACATGAAAGATAGCAAACACCCCCTCCCCCTCCCCTCCGTATGAATGCACACACACGTACTGAGACACACACAGACACACCAATCTCATTTCATCACAAGCTGAAACTCAGTGACAGGCGAGTGACAGGAGCTGAGGTTGGCCATAATTGAATTTCTGAAACACAGGGAATTGGTCTGCAGTGCCAGCGATACACACGCACAAACAAACGTGGACACACATACACACAGATGCACACACCCCTAATTCACATATAGTGTGTGTAAGCTCTGGAAATGGCAGCCCACCTAGCCGCTTTCTTATCAGAGGCGAGAGCTCAAAACAAGGTCCTGGGGCCTTGCTGTCTTATCAATAGTCAACAGCAACGCCACATATAGTGACTGTCTCCTCTGTGCAAGGTATTATACAACCTAACAATTCTAAACCTCTTGCACAACCCAACACAGTTGCAGCTTTAAAGGTTAAGTTGACGGCCCTGGCAGACAACTTTCTCTGCATCAGCAGGAAGCCGGCTGAAGTGATCCTCTCTCCAATCAGATTATATTTAAGTAACCACAAACATGAAGCTTCTCTCTAACTTTGCATAATCGCATCCCTCCTCAGTCCATTTGTGCAGAAAGGCTACGTGGTTACGAGTGCAGAGCTGCAACCAACCAAACTAGACAGGCAAAGGAACAAAGTGTCTTTTGTATCGAACGACAAGAGCAGAGTGTGTTCATTTGCAGGGCGGACAAAGACTAGCATAATGAGTCTCATTCATCACTCAAGCAACCCTGGCCTTTATTGTCAAGTCCTGCAAATTTAACCTGGGTTTGGATGAAATGGTTGTGATGGATGAGGCATGGTGTTCCCTGGAGATGAGCAACCAGGCAGGTTGTTCAGTTAAATCGGTTGTTTAGTGTTAATTCGATAGTAATAATCATAGTTTGGGTAATTTGCCAGTGCTTGCCAGTCCTGACCTTATAAGGTTTAACCGATCTGTCTGAACTACATCTCATTGATCTCATAGATCGCTTCCAGTAAGAACGAATGTTACGCATCGACATTTCCATAGTTACTCCACAGTTCCATAGTTGTATAATCAATCATTGATAGACAGTGGACCCACATGCAGATGGCATCCATGGTATATTTCTAACAACTGACATTATGATGTCACAAAAGTATCTGGTCATTTTGTAAACCCATGATGGTGTCACAATAGTGTCTGTTCATTCGGACACCTTTTGTGACATCATTAAAGCAGCAGTTTAGATTAGAGTTTAATGTCATAAAAGGGTTTAGATCTCTACCCTTTGTGAGGTCATATTTAAATGATTGTTTTCTTAGGATTCAGCATAATGCACTCTATTTTTCTTTTCCAAAATTGGATGAAAATGCAATGCATGAAATTCTTTTTCATGAATTGAACTGCTTGCAAAGCCTAAAGAGAATTATAACTGAGATTTGCAATAAGCTCCTCACTTCTCATTCAATCAAAATGGCTCGCTCGCTCTCTCCTTCCTCTTGCTTCTCATGGAGTGACAGGTCCTAATGATTGCAGCTTTTAATTCTGACGGTGTTGGGCTGACGCGTTGCATTTGGGAAAGCATACAGCAGTAAGGCTTTGCCAACTTCAGAAAACATGCCTGACACTTATTTTTTCTCTTCAAAACTGAAGAGACAGAATAGAGGAGACACAATAGATCAGGACTTACATTTAGCAGTCATTTAGCAGACGCTCTTATCCAGAGAGACTTACAGTAAGTACAGGGACATTCCCCCCGAGGCAAGTAGTGAAGTGCCTTGCCCAAGGACACAACGTCATTTGGCACAGCTGGGAATCGAACTGGAAACCTTCAGATTACTAGCCCGACTCCCTCACCGCTCAGCCATCTGGCTCCCTTGTTTTTCTTCTACAGACTCAGGGCTGAAGTTTCAGATGGCATAGTCTCTGAGACATGTACAAACACACACGCATACTGTACATGAAAGTAAGCTGAATCAAATCAGACACTGCCGTTTCCTTGGCGTCACAGTGAGTGGAAAACGGGTAAACAGACCATTTTAGCAGCAAAACTGAACAAACACGAGCCTCCCTCGCTTTCGCTTACATTACTAAGCATACACACCGCTCACACACAACCGCACACAAACATGCACACGAGCAAACACATACACACATACACGTTTAGACACACAAAACCACATCTACCCTCAAATGCACACACAGCTACTTTTTAATAGCTGTTGGGCTCATCACTTCTCTGAATAGTCAGGGACCATGTACCTTGCTCGGCGGTGTGTGTGAGAGGGACCATAGGGATAATCACTCTGTAATTGGGTTTTCCCATTGTAGCTCTGCTCTGTCTGTAAGCTGCGTTTATGAATAGAGGTGTGTGGGTTCAGTCAGGTTTTTTGTAAGAATTTCTGTCAACTGTTTGCCTCTCGGTGTGTGTGTCTGAGTGTTGTTATATGTGTGCGATGCTAAAGGCTGTAGGTTAATAGAGTTCACTAGCCTAAAAATGACAACATTATTTGTGCCCTGATCTGTTGTAGGACGTCCAGATGTTAAGTCGGATTAGAATGCTCCAGAACTTGCTGATGTGAAGATTAGAGGCCTTTCAGTAAAGCTCATAGATCATTCCCTCTCCCACACAAACACGACTAATGTATAACTGGTGTGCAACCTTAAACATTCACTTCCTGTTCAAAACAAATGGTCCCAGACCACACTTTATTCACAACTTTTTAATTATTTTTGTACACTTTTATATCATATACATACAGTATGTTATGCTCAAGACAAGAATTTTATGGCACATCCATTTTGTTGTACATTTTGTTTGCAGTCGTTGGTATTGCTGTGAGGCTACAGAAAGTTACTTAGCTGGGAGCTAGGACCCAGAAGTCCGATGGACAGGTGCTGTTCTCTGGCTGAAAGGCCTTGATGGGGAGTAAAGTAGCGACAGCAAAAACACATGCACTGTCAGGTATATATCCTACCACCATCAACACACACCAACACATGAAATAGGAGGGCTGGCTAAAGGAGGCTGGGGAACACGTGGTTTTTGCCCCCTCTGTTGCTTTTGTATTGGTACACGCTACAGTTGTGGTCAACAGCCATGGTCCTCGAGAGATACAGTGCATGTGTGTGTTACATAACCCTCTACCATTAGTACATCTCCAGGACCAGGGAAAGGCTTTAAATAGAGCTAAACATACTTTATTAAATACTTACAAGTTCTCTAAATACTACAGTTTATTTCCACATATGTACAAGTCAGTGAGTTATCAGTGACTGAGAAGTATGTGTATGATCCGTCCATGACAGTCCATAGAAGTACAAAACTAAGTGTGAGAAACTATCAGATAACACTTTGTACCCCCAATATGTAGCATTTATAATGCCTTCTTCTCTATTCAAACGTCAGTCAAATCATGGTCCCATCTCAATCCATTTCAGTCAGCATAAAAAAAGTTTGACATGATTGTCTAAAAACATGGGTTAAAAAAGAACTGGCCTTTAAAAAAAAAGCATAAAACAATATAAACAACAGGGCAAATTAAAACATATTCTGAAACATTTTAGAGAGACAAGGGAGAGAGGAGGGACATGGAAGTGATTAACAAACAAAAGATTGTCATTGTGCAACATCAAGTAACAATGCAGTAGCATCTAGAAATCTCAGAGTGCACATAACCCCACCCTGACTATTCAGCCAGCTGCTGTCTCCTCTACTTCAATTTGTGCCCACTCTGAACTTGCCAGACCAGACTCTGTGTGTGGAGAGTGACACAGCGTTTTCCCAAAGTGCTTCAAGAGGTAGAAAATAAATAAATAAACCAGTTGTCCACACACACACACACACACACACAGACAAAGTCACATGACAGTGGAGTGAAAACTTAAAGCCAAAAAATGATTTCTGGCATCACATGGGATGGTTAGAGGAGGGGAGGAGAGAAAGAGTTAGGAGGAGAGGAGTGAAAGAGAAGGGGGAGAACATAGAGGATAATGGTGATGGTGGTGGTGGTGAGGGAGGGGGGGGGGGGTTCTAGATGACCTGGCAGCAGCTGTGTGGGGTGGGGGTGCAGAGGAGACCCTCTTTGGGGCTCCTGTGGATGTTGACCGAGAGAGTTTTGTCGGTCAGAGGCATCTGCATCACGCGGTTCTTCAGATTGTGGTGGTTCTCCCTGGCCAGGTCCAGCTCTCCCAACCTCAGGGTGCCCGAACAAGGGCCCTCCAGTAGGGGGTCGGCCAGGGGGTCCAGGGGGGTTTGGTGGTGGAGGTTCCCTCTGGGCGACGGACCACCCAGTAGGGAGACCTTATCCAGGCTGCCGGTGGAGCCCCCCATGCACATCCGCCACATGGGCCGGTCCTGGGGCTCCCCTACGCCGCCGCCACCCCCTCCTCCACCCCCTCCTCCTCCACTCGTCAGGCTGTGGAACTGGGAGCTCAGACATAGGCTCATGAGCTTCAGGCTTTCCACCAATCCACTGCTGGGCTTGGCCGAGCCCATACTTTGACCTGCGCCTCCCCCTGGACTAGCACAGCTGGGGGGGCTGCCCTGTCCCGTTACCACCCTGTCTAACCCTTTGTCTCCTCCCCCGTCTCCCCCTTTCTCAAGCCCCTTCTCATCCCCGTCTCCCCCACTGGAGGGACTACCATGCCCTGCATCCCTCCTCCCTCCTGCTCCCCCTTCCCCCTCCCCCCCTTCCGAGGGACTCCTGCCACGTCTGTTGCCGTCGGCGACACGTACCATGCCCTTCTCCAGCTGTCTCTTCCAGTGGCTTTCCGAGTCGTCGCCGTCGTCGCCGCTTGTCTCCGAGCCAGGAGATGTCATGGCAACGGTGGCTGCCGGGGGCGACTCCAGCAAAGACGACATCCTGTTGTTCATGTTGGTACAGAGGAGCAGGGTGGGTTTGGTTGGGGGGGCAGGCGCCCGCTTCGAACCACACTCCTCCTTTCTCTCCTCCTCCTCCTCCCTCTCCTCTTCGTGTATCTGATTGAGGATCGGTGCACTCTTCCGGGACGCCAGGCGGTTGTTGGGAGAGGAGGATAAGGAGGGGGCTTTGCATCGAAGTACCACCTGAGCAGGGAGGGCCGAGGGGGAACAGGAGTCCTCCTCCTCATCCTCCTCCACGCTGAACAGGCTGGGGCTCCGTGGCTTGGAGGGGGCGGAGGGTGCCAAAGAGCCCAGCCGGAGGTGGTTGGTGTGGGGCTTGCCCTGGGGCCGGAGCCCCCTCCCCTGGTTCTGTATGCCAGGCTGCAGTGGCAGAGAGGGCTCTGCTGAGGGAGGTGCGTTTGAGTCGTTCTGTCGTCGCTGGTTCAGGTCCAGTAGAGCCGTTTTTGGACGAGGGCCGTTGTGGAGGCTCTCGGCACTGCGGGCAGGGGACTGGGGGCCTCCGGGGTGGGAGATGGAGGACCCTCCAAGACTGTCCCCAATGTCTTGATGCACGTCCACCCTGGTGGGCCACGACTGCCTGTAAGCGGCCACACCGGGAGGGTGAGGCGGAGAGGTTAGGAACTAAGCAGAAAAAAACATTTTCTCTGACCACTGCAATGCTGTCTTTCTCTCTCCATTCTTTATCTGTCCTCATATACTTGCTGCCACATATTCTCCCACATAGTACGTCTGTTTGTGTGTGTTTTTTGCACAGTGTGCATGTGAATATGCACGTGTGTGTGTGTGGGGAGGGGGGGGTTGTGTGTGCTTGCACATGTGTGTGTGTGTGTACCTGAACATGTGTGTGTGTGTGTACCTGAACTGGGCTTTGCTGGGGCTGGCTGAGCGTATCTGGCTGTGCTGCTCTCTCTCCTGCCTCTCCCTCAGTGTCCTCTCTGCCAGCAGGAAGTAGGTGGCTGTGATGTGGTTGTACTTGTCAGACTCCAGGGCCCTAGGGGAGAGAAAGAGAGAGAAAATAAGTGCCATAATTAAGAAAATGCTGGTACATGGTGTCCTGTTATTATCGGCGCGTTTCTATACTACACTGTGAGAATAATACTTAACATTCAAATGATGAATGTCTACCCTACAAAACACAAGCTCATGAACATGTAAATACATGAACAAGCTGATCAAAGCCCTGACGGCAAAGTCCAACTGCGGCTCAAGATTAGGAGAGAAGGGTTGGGAATCCATTTAGCGTGACACCAGCTGAGGACCAGGCCCTTGTGGCCAGGGTGCTAATGACAAATAAATGGATGATGGGGGGAAGGGGGGGGCAATTAAGTGTGGCACCAGCTGTCCTGATGCATAGTGACAGATATCCAAAGATGTGGCAAAAAGACAGTTATTAAGACTGATGAAGCGGATTCATTACATACTAATGACAGGTTCTTATTGGTGTGTGAGTGTGTGTGTGTGTTCACATGTCTCACTCTGTGACGGTGTCGCGGTCCGCAATGCCGCCCAGAACCATGCGTTGGATGATGCTACCGTGCTCCTCCTCTGATAGGCTGCGGTAGGACACGAGGGGCGTGGTCAGCTTGGTGGCAGGGGAGGGGTCAATGCCTTGAAGCCAATCGTGCGCCTCAATCAGCCCCAGAGAGGCGCGCTTCTTGGGGTCCCTCTGGAGCATATGACCTATCAAGCTGGTGAGAAAGAGAGAGACCACATGACGACAAGGTGCAACATGAAATCCAACCATGGACACAAACATGCCTTGGGCATTCAGCAGATACAAGATACAGACACATACACACTCTGTAGCATACTGTATGTTCTCTATACAAGAGCATTTGGTTTGACAGGAGCCTGGTTAAGTGGTTTATCCTACAGAGAGTTATGCTCCAGTGTAAGCTCACAACAGCACCTAGTTATAAATAGAGGCTAGAGTTTAATGGATGCATTAGATCCACTCAACACGGTGCCACAGCGCTGGTAGTACAGGGGGCTGCAGCAGAGTGGGAAGCTGGACAGAGCGAGAGAGAGAGAGGGGGGGGGGGAGAGATAGAGAGATAGAGACTGAGAGCACAAGTTAAAGAGATGCTGTATGAGGCCTCTCTCTCTCTCTCTCTCTCCATCCCTCCTTCGCTGTCCCTACCACTCTCCCTCTTCACACGTCTACAACCATGAAATATGCAGCACCTGCAGAGTACCTTCCAACTGTGTGTGTGTGTGTGTGTCTGTCTGTATTACTCACTCTCTGCAAGCGTGGGAGATGTGTTGCGGCACTGTGTATTTGCAGTCCATGATCATAGTGAGGGTCTCGCTGTCGTTGGTCTCCTGGAAGGGGGGCTGGCCGCACACCAGCATGAAGAGAATCACACCCAGACTCCAGATATCTACACACACAGAGAGAGAGAGAGAGAGAGAAATTGGCTTACATGTACTGTGTATACAGTGTTCATCACAGCACAAAATGTCATCTCAAACAACACCTCAAAGTCATTTTGACTAAACAGATTGTGTAAAACCCTCGTTAGGAAAGGATGGCAGCAGGCAGACAGATGGGAGAAAGACAAGGAGAGAAAAGGTTGAGGGTTTTTTTACACATCATGAGCATCCTCAGTGACCTACATAACGTATGCGTGTTCCCATTCAAATGAAGCATGAATCAGATTTGACCAGGACATCTGCATAAATACGCGAGCGTGGCCGGGACTGCTCCTGGGTGTTTGCACTCACAAATACCCAAACACACTCACTGTCACACGCCTGTGAAGAGGCACATGCTCGCAGGGACGAGCGTTCACATACGCATGCACACGCATCAGCACGCAAAATTTTACATGTACTGATCAGGGTCAGGGAGTCAGGTGGCTGAGCGGTGAGGGAATCGGGCTAGTAATCCGAAGGTTGCCAGTTCGATTCCCGGTCATGCCAACTGACGTTGTGTCCTTGGGCAAGGCACTTCACCCTGCTTGCCTCGGGGGAATGTCCCTGTATTCACTGTAAGTCGCTCTGGATAAGAGCGTCTGCTAAATGGCTAAATGTAAATGATCACACACGACCATGGGTGATTGCAAATGTGCTCACAGGAAATTGGGTCAGTGTGTTCACCCATCCTTCACAGCCCCTCACATGTTTGAAGAAATGGGAAGAACAGTCTGTCTAAGTAGGAGTTCAGCTGAGCATCCATGCCCTCCTCCCACCCATGCCTCCCCTGGTCCAATGACACACATTCTGCAGAGGCAAAAAAAATACAGCTACTGTAAAACACTTCAACAAACCCCGGTCTCGGTTTTCACTGTCCTCTGCTTTTGGTCAAGACCATGAAACTTAAATGTGAGTTAATCTATCTTGTCTCGATGCCACTGGTATGAAACACTAGGTGAACGGATGGCATTAGTATTGGATGTTTTAGATTTCACGTCAAGTTTGTCATAGTACTGTCAAACTTGCTGTCAGTGGTATGGTTTATGGATATATATGGCTGAATTCAAATCACACTTTTAATCCTGAAGGATAGTCAAGGCCATTTTCTACGGAGACCATACTGGTGGATAAAACTAGCCTTGTTATCGGCACGCTTTGGGGTCCTACGTATCCTAGCAACAGTGACCCCAGGTCTGTCATTACCCTGCCGGAGGTCCACCAACTTCCTGGATAACTTTATTTATAAACCAGCAGGCTGACAGCTCACTGGATAACTTTATTTATAAACCAGCAGGCTGACAGCTCACTGGATCACTTTATTTATAAACTATCAGATGGAAAGCTTTCTAGAGAACTTCTTTGAAGTACAGAACATGTCACAGTAACTCGGTCATTAACGTACACAGCATGGTTATTAGCAGTGACAGCTAGTTATGTGTTTAAACACCCCCCGAACCTCTCTTTCAACAACCCGGTGCTAAGATACAATCTTCTCTCTATAACAGCCAGCACCCCTTCATTTCCTATTTCCTTATCCCTGGGCCAATCTTGGCTTCATTCAATATCCCATTGCCAGTCAACATTATGCAATATTCTAGACAATGGTACATTCAACACAACTAAAATAGTTACGCAAGACATCAGAATTGCATTGGTACTATTACTGTAGAAAGCCAATGCTAATCTTGTCAAATAGACTGTTCCAATTCATGACATTTTCTTGACTCAGTTCCAAGTGAACACATTCGAGAAAAACCTGATAAGCATCCTTATCATCCAATCAGAGCTCAGATCTCTGCTTATCAGCTCTCAGAGGCCGCTGTGAAGACAATCCCTTTGAATCTTCAGCAAACCGGCACGTGAGCTCAGAACCAACTGCCACATGCCCGCCAGGCTCCCTCACACCTGACCGGCAGATGTCACCTTGGTAACGGCTACCGTTTGCCCTTTTCGCTCCAGGTCTCAACATGCTGTGTCCACGTGTCAAACTTTTTACACCAAAACATACATGTTACATTACCAACTGAGATACTACGACACGTTATACGACTAAATCAACAGTTTACAAACAAGCACACACTCACACACACCAGGGCCAAAGGTTTGTTTTCAAATGTGGGTGCAACAGAATTGCAATTAAACCTAAGCCCATGACACACACTGTAAAAACACTTGCATGCTGATCCACGCACACACCACATCTGAAATCTGGGTCAAACACTCAGACAAGATGTTAAGGGACAAATGACCGATACAGAGCCAACCAATGACTGCAGGCCTTAGCAGCCTACCACTAGTTTAAATCTAGTGACACACACAGTACACACACAGTACACACACAGTACACACACCCATGCAAGTGTGAGCATGTGCAAACAGCCACATGCCGTTTCTTAGACTTGAGTGTTTGTGTCAGTATGGGCACTCGGATCATCTGCTCAGCACAAAAGAGGAGGACCACAAAAGAGAGAGAAAGAGAAAGAGAGAGAGAGAGAGAGAGAGAGAGAGAGAGAGAGAGAGAGAGAGAGAGAGAGAGAGAGAGAGAGAGAGAGAGAGGAGAAAAATAGGAGAAGATTGCCGCTGTTTCTCCACTCAGTCAGAAAAATGGAAACAATTTTTTGTTGCCCTCTATCTTTTGGTCGGACACACAGGCCTCTGGGTGGAGGGGGTGAATACTGATGCCTGTTCTCTTTCTCTCATACTTTCTCTTTCTTTTTCATTTCATTTCATTTCAATTACTTTTTCATTTACTCCTTTTGATACCGGGCTCCGGGATGATCAGAAGCTTTGACGGGGGGATTGGGAGATGGGTGCACAAGAACAACTGAAAAATGAATTAAGGTGCGGAGAGACCAATTTCAATCTGAATTGATATTCAATTTCTTATTAGGCTGAGATGGTTTATGTTTCACTGATGCCAGGGGTGTGAAAGTAACCTGACAATCCTCTAAATTGGCCAGGAGAGAGAGAAGCACTGAAGCTTTAAAAGTGTGCACACACTTAGTCAGGTGATGGGGCGAGCAAAAACGTTGTTTCTATAAATGTACTGACCCATGGTCGGTCAGTGGGTTATCAACGTGATTATCTATACAGGTAACATTATAATATAATCCTATGTGAGTTGTTAGAAAGGTGCAGAACAACAATAAACGCCATAACTATTGTAAGGGTAAAGGTGTCAGGATATTTGGCAGTTAGCATTCTAGACCAAACTTGGCCTGAACTTAACCACCTCTACCATTGCTAGTGGCTAGCAAAACAAGGTGCCATGGTGCTGCTGGACCTGTAGGTCATTAGCATAGGCAGCCTTAAGACATATCAGATATAGGACATGAGATAAAAGGACGTAATGTTCCAGAAAAAGAACTACACACACTGTGGACTATGGCCTCTGTTAGAATAAACCCAGCACACAATGCAAATCCACACAGACACATTAAAAACACTTTGTATACTCACAGCAAAGGCATCGTGTCACAATCTATTTGCGCTAAAGATAGAATGAGTATGTGCCATATCTCAAGAAAAAATACACACACACACACACACACACACACCTACCCACCTACAGCGGGAGCATCGTATTCGTCGCCTAGCAGTATCTCAGGAGCAGAATATGCCAGGGAGCCACAGGAGGTGTTGAGGGTCTTCCCGGGCTGGAACTTGTTACTGAAGCCAAAGTCAGTGAGTTTGACCAGGCCCTGCTTTTCAAAGAACACCACATTCTCCGGCTTCAGGTCCCGGTGCACCACATGCAGTCGATGGCAATAGGAGATGGCGTGAACGATCTGGGCAAAGTAACACTTGGCCACCTTCCAGAGGGGAAAATTAGGTATCATTGATCACATACAATTAGGTATTGATTCAATACAATTTGTTAGTTTTTCTTCCAGCAGGAAAAAGACACACAAGCGAGCACACACACACACCTCTTCACTCAGGCCTCCCTCGTGCTTCATGATGCAGTCGTACATGTCTCCGCCATCACCGAGCTCCAGGATGAGGTAGAGTTTGGTTGCTGTGTCGATGACCTCGTACAGGCGCACCACGTTGGGGTGCTGCACCAGCTTCATACAGCGCACTTCCTGGAATAGGTGTCCCCTGGCAACGGGATCCAGCTTGGTCTTATCGATCACCTTCACAGCCACCTGTGACGGACACACATGACACAGCACCAATCAAGAAATGTTGACGATGACATTATTATTGTTGTCGTCTTCATCGACATAGTGGAGAAATGATTAACAGCACCTTCTCCCCCGTGAAGACATGGCGTGCCAGCTTGACCACGGCAAAGTGGCCACGCCCCAGCGTCTTGTCCAGGTCATACAGGCCGGCAATCTTGCCATCGTGACCTCGTTTGAACCCCGCCATGGTCCCTGGGAAGTAAGAGGACAGTGCTGCTGTGCCCTGATCTGAGGTCAGCCGTCCATCATCCTGGTCACTGGTCCAGGACGGGAACAGAGGCGAAATTCAGTTTGTTCTAGATCACTTCCTGTGGACACCTTCTAACCAGGGGCAGGTTGGTGGACAAGATGTTAAGACCCCTGGAGGTTGGGAGGGTAAATGCACTCAGATATACTTCTCAGATCCTGTAGGAGAAGATGGAGAGAAAGACAGACAGAGATAATAGTATTTGATCAGATATCAAGCATTATTCTCGTATAGGCGTGCAGCAGAGAAGGTTATTTATTCACGTGTCCACACACCTTACACACACCTCATTGTGAATTGCCAACTATGCATGACATTCCAGTACCACTGAGCCAAGCACGCACAGTCTGTGTTTAGGAACATTCCTGACAGGTGATTCTCACAAAGGTGTGTCATTTTCTCTAGGATACAGGTCATCATAGTTACGCTGATTGTATCTAACATGACTTATACGAAACAATAATACAACATTACTATGAACAAGACATCCTGTTTCTAGGACAAACATCAACAAATGCGCTTCTCTCAGTCTCTGGTTTCTTTCTTTTCTCTTTCTCTTTCAGTAGATGTGGACAATCCCATTTTGGTTTAATTAATTCTCTCTTGTAAACAAACTTTTTACCTTCTTGACAACAGCCGCCGTGGGCGCATTAGACCAACCACAGCACTTACCCCCCTCCACCTTCCCACCCAACAACACAGAGCAGAAGGATCAAAACAAGCCACACTGAGCTGTCCTAGTCCAACCAGGCCACATCAGAACCCAGACCAGGCTAATAGGATTATGTTATTCAGGGTGGAGGGTTGAGTGATCTGATAAGCCTCGTACTGACAATCACCTTCAGAAATCCCACCAGCTGGCAACAACTGTAGGTGTGTGTACGTGAGTGTATGTGTGTGTGCCTGTGTGATTGTGAGCTCTAAGCTCTGCAGATAAATGAGATGGAGAGAGTCAGCCACAGACTGCATGCTGGGCCACAAACCAGACAGAAAATGTACCCGGAGTGGACACCGATAAAATGGGTGCAAATTCAAATCAGACGTATAAAGACATGTTGTGTAACTGTACCATTTGCAAGTACTCTATTGATTTTCTTGTTAATGGACACTGTACATGGTTCACTGTAAAGGCTGGGTCAAGGTCTAATAACCGTAGACATTTCATTCAGCAATCTTCACAACAGGAATTTGACAGCATGACAGCACTGAGGAGGCCCAAAGCTGTCAATCAAAATGACTGTCACATGAATCCCAGAAATGCAAACTCCTTTTAGAAATGAATACATATAATTATTTACTATTATTATTATTGGTGTTGCTATTATTATTATTATTTGTATTATTGTTATTATTAGTAGTAGTATCTCTACTTTTCAATATATTTGTATTATTATATAAACGTTTGGGCCTAGTGCCTGAAAATGAACAACAACGATATCAAAATGATGACTGAAAAAGCTGCATCAAAAAAACATAGCCTACCTACTCCTGCTCTTTGGAGACCTTTCTGTGTTGTCCGTGTCAATATACCCAGGACTGCATCCAAGTTCTCACTGATTCAAAATATGACGGGATACATGCTGACGAAGCCAATAAGAAACGCTCTATTATTGCATTAAGCAAAGCAGCGACCACAATGGAAACAGCTCAAATTCAACCTGCATGCGCATATATAATCAAACATGCATGGCTCAATATTTGGCTTACACCTCGAGGCATACAGTGAAAAAAGACATGGCACAAACTGGACAAAGCTCGAAGAAACCGTGTACATGTGCTGTGAAGCGCTGCACATTACCTGCCTGGTCAATAGTCGCTCAGGTGAAAGCTCCTATTCTAGAGCGTCTAATGTTGGCTATACGTCCTTTCGGTTATTTACGGTTGTTATATCACCATTTGCAGATTACAATCATAAATATCAGGCTGACAAGATTAGTCGGTTATGGAACTTACCACTGCAGCAAATAACAGCACCTCACGATAAAAAACGTCCAACATCAGTGAATCTGCCAACTCTATCAAGCGCTCGAAGCCACACTGCGCATACTTGCTCGGTCCCATTCATCTCTGACGTCAGATGTACGCACACCACAAAGCATGTTTATTTCTGTATCAAAAAAAAATGTTTATTCATATCTTACTGCTACATGAGTCAACTGCCAGCTTTTTTTATAATCTCAATAAACAAGAATACATTTAAAAATATATTATCTTACATGTACCTCATCATGGTCTTGGCCAACCCTACAACAATGTGATTGTGTAATTTAACTGTTTGCATTGCAGTGTGGGGGAGAGGTGTCATGTCAGCTGGAGATCTATGAGAAAGACAGCGACATGCCATCCTCAACCATGATTCCACTTGAGATCCTCATTATCCATGATAATAGAATACATTTCTACAGAACACGCATGGATGGATCTTTCATCTTTGTTCCCCATTCTCACGTTGACACAACCAATCTGTGTGTAGGCTAGATGTTCTCATCTAACTAATAAAGTAGTTTGTATCTGACATCCACATAAGTTGATAGCGATTACAACTCAGTGGTTACCCATTATCTGTTCTCATCACTGAACCAAGGCAAGGGCAATGTTCAGTTCAGTAATATAAGCACTTCATAGTGTGGAACCTGTTTGTCAAGGGAGGCCCATCGAGACCCATACAATGAAGTCCTACCCAGTTAAGGTGAACCTAAACCAAAGACGTGCTTTACAGAAGTAGTTTTCAGTGCAACTTCTCCAGTATTCAATGTCAAACATATATACAACTTAAGCCTTTGTGCTTTAATAAAAAGATAATCACGTACTGTCATGAATACCCATGACATTGTGATTGCAGTTGTAAAATCACATACTTTCTGGTAGTCTTTAATTCTGTCATTTCCAATCTGTACAACAATTGACATCAAAGCTGTCATAGCACGAATATTAACCTTTTGCTGCCTTCTAGTGTTTTTGGGGGAGACTGACAGGTACTACCAATCCTAATCCGTCTGGCTAATGCTTGCCATTTGATATTCCAATTAATTTTCCATAAAACATCAGGTTGTAACATCCTGCGTACAGATTTGAATTGGCATGATGAATGTAGTGTAGGGGTATAACCCTGGGAATATATCGTTTTGCGACAGATGTCCACAGATCCCATATCTTTATAGTTTTTCCAATAATGAGCCAATAAAGAACAAAGTGTCTATTTAACACATTTTTACCTTTTTTTCCACACTGGTACTTGTTCACATGAGCCATCCACCATTGCATGAGCGGTGTACCATAAGCATACAAGTTTTCTAAAACAAGACTGGAGATGTAAACAGACTTGGAGATACACAGGAGAACAATTGAACAAGATGGTTTATTTGGGGACAGATTATGCCTTCTTTGTGGTCTCCTTCTGCAGCTTCTTCACCTCGTGCTTGATGATCTTGTTCCTCTGAGGACAGAAGGCAAGGGTAAAGGTCAGGCAAACAGCAGAAACACATGCTTCCAGAAAAAAGGTTTTAAAGGTACAGAAGACCAACACATTAGTTAATTGTCTTGTATAGGTCCTTTGATCTGGACCTGCTTAAGTACACAAATCACATTATTTTTTTTACTCACCATCTTCTTGGCCTTCATCACCTTGTAACGGTCAAAGTCAGTCATTTGGGACCTCTGCAAAGAGAAAGAACACAGAACTAAATGAGTGACCACACCAACTGGATTCTAATAAAAAAAATTCTCAATGTAAAACAAATCAAACCAATGAAAATATCAAGAATGACATTTTATAATGTCATCACAGAACTGTGTGTGGAGCTCCAATTCCATACTTTAAATTTGGTTTTACCCTCATGTTCAAACAAAATCTAGGTCACAATAACATTTACAGACAATAATACTGAAGTACATCAGGTTCTTGGCATTGTTGCCATTAGCAACAGCTGCATCTTCACACCTTTTGTCTGGCCTCGATCTTCTTGGCCCAGCTGCTTTCTGCCCACTTCTTGTTTACCTCGGCCTTTTCCCAGGCGCGCTTCACAAACTTCATGCGGGCGCTTGGAATAAAAAAACACCTCAGGGATTAAACACTGGAGTGAGCATGACAATGTCTGAGTTCAACTGTGCCAACTGTCAAATGGAAAGAGTCAAGGGAGTTGAGGCACAGGGCTTAGTTAGGGAAGGGGGCAAAATTTACCTGTGTGGTACTTTGATCACGTAGTCAGTAAGCTGCATGCACTTGAAGGGCATAGACTGCCTCTTCACCCCTGTGCAAGGTCCATCCACCAAGGCCTGAGAAAACCAAAATCAGTCAGCCAGAGTATTCAGCACATTGGAGGTATTGCCTTTTGGTTTTACCATCAGACATCAGGTGCATTTGGAGCTCTGGATGAAAACGATAGGGTACTCACCCTGTTTTGGTCAATGACATCTACAATGGCCACCAGCTTGCCCTCGTGGGGTCCGAAGGACACAAAGGCGACTCTGCCAATCTCAACGTAGCGCTTGAAGACCTGAGGGGAAGACATGAGTTATACATGTACTGGGGGTGATACTATTAACATTGTCAGATCCCTACAGACATTGGAATTTGACAAGCATTGGATCCAGTTAGCAGTCTACAATAACTATCCAAATTACCTACGCCCCAACCCCCCCCCCCAAAAGTAACCTTTCACAAGTTGATAACCAATAGTCAGCTAACATCACTACCTGTGTTTGAGTCAACTTTATTTGGCTTGGCTCTCTGTGGCTAACGTAAGCTGCTTGCCGTTGTCTACCTACGTACATTTGAGTAGCCGAGATGTGTATTATGCGTGCATACAACATAATTGATCAAGGGGCACACTGACTTTTTTAAAGCAACTAAAAACTGGCGCTTATATGGCAGTAGCATGTGTGACAGAACCATGAAGCTAGCTAGTTAGCTTCAAATGGATTAGCTTCAACACCGCTTCTATCTGAACAGCAGCAGTACCACACTACAATTGAGTCAGCAAACTAAAAACCAACGCTTCCGAAGCAGACAATAATGTATCCAAACAGGTTTGCTCGTTCTGCTCTTCATTTTGCACATGCCTGTTAGACCTTGTTACAGAGCTACCGCTCGGTTAGGCGGCCCGTGAAGGACCACGTTGTAGTTTTACAGGCAGTGGGCACGACATTTCGAAAATATATAAACATAGGATACTGTTGTAATCAACTTACAAAACGTAACGAAAACTAACGTATCGATATATAATGTATGAAAATACATCATTAGTCGATCATTTTGAATAAAAGTAACCTATGTATTCATATTTCTAAATTCCAGAAGCTTCATGGCGAACTCACCATGATGGCAGTCAGCGATCAGAAAGGCCGTAACATTTCCGTTCGTGGCACATACTCTTTCCGCTCTGTATGTGCACATGCGCGTGTGATGTTACATTGGTTTGGAACATTAACTCAGAGCTTGTCTAAAGGAGGCATATTAGACATTCTCTGATTAAGTTCACATCGTACCAAAGTAACAGAGTAAATGTAGTCAACGTTTTAAATTGACATTTCAAACAGCTTATATACCGGGATTCGTATGATAGACAAATCCCTTGTAATACAAATCTACATGTTATAGATAACATCTACAAACAACAGAAATAGAAAACGGTCATTTCCTTCATAAATCCCTCCCCTTTGACTGACTACTCATTTAATGTGAGTGTGTATGTAAAGGGATCGTTACACAAATGTATTTATGTATTTTATTTTTGATTGGGTGCAATAGCTGTGGCAAATCTAACGATGGCGCTGTGAAAAAAATGGACAGTCAGTTGTCAGCCGGCTGAACTGCTGCAGCAGCCAGCATCATCATAGTGGGAAACTTCAGGCCGCATGTGTGGGTCTGACAATACATCCTTGATAGTGACTTGACAGTAATCAGTGTTGAAGCAGTAGTTCTTTTAAAAATAAAAACCAAACCTTTGGTTTGTTTATAATCCTAGAAATATATAGTCAAAATGCCGAAGAAATCGAAAGAAGAGGCAGAATGGGAAGGAGACGAGGCGGCACCAGCGGCAGGTAATGCAGCATACCCCTACTAGCCTGCTGCTAGTACTACTAGCAACGATGCTAGGCTAAAATTTTGCCTGCTGGCTAACTGCATACTGTGTCAGAAATGTATTTGCAACAGTTAACGTTGGTCACTTGTTTCACCGTTGCCACATACTTTTAGCTCAGTTAACTGAGCATGCCCCACTGTTTGACTAATAGAGCTAGTTAGTTATCTGGCCATCTGAAAGCGATGGATGCTAGATATTAGCTATCAGTAACAGTTAGCTGTATCGAATGATGTAATGCCAATGTAATAGAGCACTACATCATTTTAAACAACTAACTACATCATGAATGTGTTGGCTCTAGATGACAACTGTCACAAATTGTTGTCGTCAGTGTTAATCGTTGTCTAAGAATTGTAGATCATATCATCGTAGCTAACCAGTGTCAGTGTGTTGGCTGGTCCAGACTAGGTAGTCTTGCTCGCAAACTAGCTAAATGTTTTGTTCAGCTTGCTGGAACGGATTGCTGTGTTGTCAAAATGCACCTTTTTGCGCCCGCTCGAGTCATGTGGTTTCTGTCTTTGTAATTTAAATGTGTTGAGAAAGACAGTTTGTTTTGTCTGCAATGTATTACACAGACTAATTTATTTACCTTTCACTTCTTAGCAGAGAAATCGGTAAAGAAAGGAAAAAAAGACAAGAAGGGGAAAAAGAGTGTAAGTTTATGTTAAAGCTACATTTCTTTTCCCATTGATTATCTATGAATAAATAATGTTTCAGCATTAAATCCTAATGTATGAAGGTAGTAATGCTCAGGCACATGTCATCCACTCTCACAGTTCTTTGAGGAGCTTGCTACAGACAACACAGCCGAGAAAGAGGAGGAAACTACCGTGAAGGAGGCACAGGGAAAGCAGGTAGCTGTACTCTGAAAGTGACACTATGAGGTGACCTAGAAGCCTGTGATGTATGATCAATGTAACTTTCTATAATTCGTATCAATGTGGCCTTTAGATGTCAAGTTGCAACTTGATCTTGATTTAGGGAATGGTTTCAAAAAATAAGGTATGCCTAGCTGTTGAATAGTTTTGTTCTTTAAGCCCCAGAAAAAAAAGAAAGACCGACGGAAAGGAAGAGGTGGAGAGGGAGATGAGGATGATGAGGAGATCATGGAGAGACTTAAAAAGCTGTCTGTGCAGCCCAGTGATGATGAAGAGGAGGAAGAAGACCTAAGTAGGTTGATACTGTCCACTGGTCAGAGAAACACAAACAAAATTATTCATCAGCTGCATGTATTTCTTAAGACAATAGAAGGGACAGTTTGCTATACACTACTTAGTTTATTTATATGGATGTAAATGAAATGGAATGTACTGGTTTTGGTTTCTCATCAAGTTTTATTTCCACAGTTGTGGCCCCCATGAAAGGAGGCAAGAAAAATAAGGCAAGTGTTTCCTGCAAATGTATGATTTTATATATAAATATTGTTAACATTGACTAGATACTTTTGTTTCTGTGGTTAAGTATGGCGGTTCTCTTTCAGGGTGGGAACATTTTTGCTGCTCTTAGTCAGAGTCACAGTGATGAGGATGGTGACGCAGGAGGGGATGATGAAGATGATACACCAGTGAAAAAGGTGTGTAGTTAACTGTCCATCTCTATACTTGTATCCAGAAAGAAACACTTAACTATTTTACTCAGTTTATTTCTAAAATAGATGTTTTGTTAGTTTCTCTCTGTCTATCTGTTGGAGATTGTTAAATGTTTAGTTCTAAGAATGATACTGTTAGTGATGCTATAGGATGTAGTTAGTAATGATACTAACCTCATTTCAAAGTCCGTGTCGTGTGTTTGTGCCTCACATACTAATCTAATCCATCGTCTTCTACTTCTCCAATCCTGTCATCAATCTGGCATCTGGCCAATTCTTCAAATCCTCTCTGTCTGACCAATAACCATTTCACTACTATGTACACTCCATATAAGTTAGTTCTGTGTTTTTCATCCTGGAATGTCACCTGTCCCTGTGTATGTGTCGGTATATGTTGGAGTTAGACAATTACATTTTTCACTTTCAGAAAGTCCTCAAGTTCTCATGAAAAGAAATGTCTATGTGTGTCTGGTCATCTTTAATACAGGAGGTTGAGAAGGTGCCTAAGGGCAAGAAAAAAGATAAACCTAAACCCAAGAAGGTCAAGGTGGGTGCCGGAATGTGCTACCGCTTTTATTATCTTTACCTCAACCATCACTGCAGCACTCTAAATCACCCCTCTCCCTCCACCTGTCTGCTTTCACTCATTCTTTCTTGCTAAAAGGTGTCTAACCACGATGGGAAGGAAACAAAAAGCCTTTATATTCTTTCTTTGCCGCTTTTTTAACATGTCACTCTGACCCACCCTCTGACTTTTCTCCATGTTGAAATGTACAGCTCATCTGCTTGCTGCTCTAACCCCACCTCATGCTACGAGCCAGCCTTCTGTCCCTCCAAAATTCTGTTTCTCACATGTACTTATTTCCTGAAACGGGAGCAGCCTCCGTCTGATGACGAAGAGGAGGCTGAAAAGAAAGACGATGATGAGAAGACGGCTTTGAAGAACAAGAAAACAGAAGCCAAGGCACCAGCGAAGGTGAGACGGGTTACTCTGATGTTTTGAGTGTCTGTCTCTCTGGACTGATGAGGACCAGTGATAAAAATGAAAACTCACCTCTGTTTCTCTCCAGGCACCTGAGGAAGATGAGAAGGAAGAGAAGCCCCAGCCAAAGAAAGGCAAGAAAGAACAGCCCAAGGTAATTTAAGATGGATTAAACTTTATCGAGGTAATTGGTGACAAAAATGGGGAAACGGTTTTCTTGGAGAGTGTGTTATGGAATACTTAGTGGTCTTGCACGGTGTGTGCTGCACTCATCAGGCTTTGACTTAATGGTGTCATAATGTTATTTTAATTGTACATTGCCAATCTAGAAAGGTAAACCCAATCGTCCACCACCCAGTGATGATGAAGATGAGGATGAGGAGGATAACAGCGACGGAGAGGACACGATGATGGTGACTATAGGGGAGGGTATAGCTCAGTGGTTAGAGCACTTGACTGCAGATCAGGTGTCAGATTAAAATCCCCCCCACCCTCCGTAATGAACATTTGATGAATGAACACGCTTTGGATTCAATTGTCTGCTAAATTAACACTGTTTTGCACATATTCTTATTTGAATTCTGGTTTTCTGTACTAACTGGAATATCAGCATCATGAAAGTTTGAAGGTTCAATCCCTCAAAGTCGATCTCTCCATTTCTCCCTCAACTACCAGTGTGCTGAGGATGTCATTGCAGAGCAGGCTAAGGGAAAGGATGACGATGACCCCTTCGCTAACCTCAGCAAAAAGGAGAAGAAGAAGAAGAAGAAAATGGTAATCCAGCAGACTAAACCCACCATGCGAATGACAGTAGAAAAATGAAAGAGAGAAATAACCTCTGACCTTGCTTGTGTGTTTGACGGCAGATGGAGTACGAGAAGCAGGTGGCGAGCGTGCGCGCTCAGAACGCCATCGAGGGGGACTTCTCTGTGTCCCAGGCTGAGATGTCGTCCAGGCAGGCCATGCTGGAGAACGCCTCAGATATTAAGGTGAGGACTCCTAAGTCCTGCTTTCTTTTAACTCCTAAAGTACGTATTCTTTGGCTGTGTAATTCCATGCACTTGTTCTCCCTTAGCTGGAGAGGTTTAGCATATCCGCCCACGGAAAGGAGCTCTTTGTCAACGCCGACCTATTGATTGTGGCGGGGCGACGATATGGTTTGGTTGGGCCAAACGGGTAAGCAGTCATTCTTTATAGGTTTGTATATTCCTTTTTAAAATTGAATTAAGCGTCAATAGGATTGGGCGGACACTAATGTTGTTATCTACTTCCTTTTTTAGCAAAGGGAAGACCACCTTACTGAAACATATTGCCAACAGAGCACTCAGTATTCCTCCCAACATTGATGTGCTTCTGTGTGAACAAGGTAAACAACCTGCCCCCTTAAAAAGGGACACTTCTGCCCCTCACTCCCTCCCACGCTCACCTTCTTGCCTGTGTGCGCTGTGTATCCACAGAGGTGATCGCTGACGACACTCCGGCCGTCCAGGCGGTTCTGAAGGCCGACACCAAGCGCCTGAAGCTGCTGGAGGAGGAGAAGCAGCTGCAGGCCCTGCTAGATAAGGGAGAGGACAGCGTGGGGGAGAGGCTGGAGAAGGTGAGGGGAACCCTACTCCGACAGGGGATGTGAAGTAGAGCTTTGGTGGGCAGCATATGACTCATGGTAATATTTAAATGGTGGACGTGCTTCACAGTGCTTTACCTCTGCCGTAAGAGGTTCTTGTCTGACTTTGGGAGTAGCACAGTTGAAGCTGCAACTCCTGATCTCCTAGGTGTACGAGGAGTTGAGGATTATCGGAGCTGCTGCAGCAGAGGCCAAAGCCCGTCGAATTCTGGCTGGACTGTCTTTCACCACAGAGATGCAGAACAGAGCCACAAAGAAGTTCTCCGGAGGCTGGAGAATGAGAGTCTCTCTAGCCAGGTACCAAAAGAATCACCAGTTTGCTCCTTCAAGCATCGATTGACAACGTATCTGGGGAGTCACTTTGTTCTAAGTACCAAGTGCTATCTATAACTGAGTAACAAGTAGCTATGCTTTAGGGAAATGTACACAACCTACCAAGTTTGTCTTGTTTTATTGTGCCTTTCTTTTTCCCAGGGCTTTGTTCATGGAGCCAACCCTGTTGATGCTGGACGAGCCCACCAACCACCTGGATCTGAACGCCGTCATCTGGCTCAACAAGTACGAAGCAGTCAGGCTTTTAACTGGCGATCTGTGGGAAAATAACGAATACAATCAACATAATGCTTTTTTTGGGTCCTCTACAGTTACCTTCAAGGCTGGAAGAAGACACTTCTCATTGTCTCTCACGACCAGAGTTTCCTTGATGAGGTGTGTACGGACATTGTTCACCTGGACTACCAGAAACTCTTCTACTACAGGGGAAACTACTGTAAGTAAACAGCCAAGGATATTGGATCAGATAAACTATGCGGAGGTCGGAGGTAAATGGAGAAGAATTGGTAAGTTGAGCAAGTAGAGCATTTAAAGCCTTGCCCTGCCTGTCCCCCCCAGTGACCTTCAAGAAGATGTATGTGCAGAAGCAGAAGGAGCTCCAGAAGCAGTACGACAAGCAGGAGAAAAAGCTCAAGGACCTGAAGGCTGGTGGCAAGTCGACCAAACAGGCTGTGAGTGGGACTTCCTCCTCAGCTGACTAGCCCATCTCTCTCAAAGGGTTCAGACATTCCTTTATCCCCGCTCACTCATTCTTTCTATCTCTTTCCCTCCCAGGAGAAGCAGACCAAGGAGGCCCTCACAAGAAAGCAGCAGAAGGGCAAGAAGAAGGGAGGGTTGGAGGAGGAGAGCCATGAGACCCAGGATCTACTGAAGAGGCCCAAGGAGTACACAGTCAAGTTCACCTTCCCCAACCCGCCCCCTCTCTCACCACCCATACTGGGGCTGCACTGTGAGTCGCCCTGTTCCTCCTGTTCGTCTGTTCCTTATGGGCCACACATTGCCCATCTGTGCCACTTGCAGACCAGGTTCTCACATTCCTTTACCATGTGTCTCCTAACTCAGCTGTGGACTACGGCTATGACGGTCAGAAGCCTCTTTTCAAGAATGTGGACTTTGGTATTGACATGGAGTCTAGGAGTAAGTAGGGCTTTTCAAATCCTTCAAATGGGAAAAGGATTCACTTTTGCTCCATATTTCTTCAGTGTCTGATGCGCTTGGCTTCCTTGTTTAGTTTGCATTGTCGGACCCAATGGTGTTGGGAAGAGTACTCTGCTCCTTCTCCTCACTGGCAGATTAGAACCGGTGAGTGTACATTGTAGGAAAAGACACAGAATCTCTGCTCATCAGTGGTATCGTGATTCTAATAAGCCTTGTTTTGTCTTTCCAGACCAAGGGAGAAATGAGGAAGAATCATCGTCTGGTCAGTAATCTTTCTTATGCATTTTGGCCCTCTTGAAAGATGTGAAGACATGTTTGTCTGTGGCCACTCAAATCTGTGGTGTCTGTCTTTGTGTCTCTTTCCAGAAAGTGGGCTTCTTCAACCAGCAGTATGCTGACCAGCTGAACATGGACGAGGCAGCAACCGAGTATCTGCAGAGGAACTTCAACCTGCCCTACCAAGACAGCAGGAAGTGTCTGGGACGCTTTGGCTTGGAGAGCCACGCCCACACCATCCAGATCTCCAAACTGTCAGGTAGCAGCACTGATAAAACCTTTCGTTGGTCCACTGTTTGTCTACAGTAGCATCGCTCACAGCCATTGTTGGAGCGGAGACCGTTGGTGATCTATGTCCAAATGACTGACTTCCTCTTCAGGGGGTCAAAAGGCCAGAGTGGTGTTCGCTGAGCTCTCCTGTCGGCAGCCTGATGTGCTGATCCTGGTCAGTAGTGCTCTCTCTGTATTCAGTCTGTGTCGTCTGAAGAACCACACCAAATGTCTTACTTTGTCGATTTGCCCCACCAGGATGAGCCTACCAACAACCTGGACATTGAGTCGATCGACGCCTTATCTGAAGCCATCAATGAGTACAAAGGAGGTAAGGGCCACAATAACATAACAATGTACCCTTTCAGTTAAGATGAATACATGCATTTATTTGTACGTGAAGCAAATAAAGGACATGGCATTCTTTAAGTAACAAGTTTTGGGATTGATCATCAGTATTCATCCATCTTTATCTGACTGGTTGTGTCATATATGTCATAATATGATTATATATTGATCTTCACCACCTCCAGCTGTGATCATTGTGAGCCACGACGCCAGGCTGATCACAGAGACCCAGTGTCAGATGTGGGTAGTGGAGGACAAGGCCGTCAACCAGATCGACGGGGACTTTGAGGACTACAAACGGGAGGTGTTGGAGGCCCTGGGAGAGACCCTGATCAACAAAGTCAAAGAAAACCCCTAGTCACAGACACCCCTTTGAGGAATGACCACAGAAGGAACCACACTATTAAAAGAACAAATGCTATCCAGCCAGCAGGACCATGTCATCTTCAGTGCTGATGTGTGCTGTGGTGTCCTCTCCACATACTGAATGAAGACCTACACGCCATCTGGACAGGTTGGGATGTGTCAAACGGCACACATGGACAATGGGACAGATTGAAGCGGCAGGATGCTAGTGTTTTCATCACCCGTATTACATATCAAGAGGAAATGACAATACATTAACACTGGCCCTATAAATGTAGACAATAAAGCTCTAATTGACACAACAAATGTCTGGGCTAATTGATATGTTACCTGCAACAGACAGCAAAAGCAAAGACAAAATAAATTAATATTGCATCTTACATGTTATAATTTATTGTGTAATTAGATATACAGAAGCATTGTCTCATTGGGTCACTGTGAACTTGAAGAGGGTGTATTTGTTACTTCAGACACCAGGGTTGACAAATATCTACATTTCAGCAATAATTATTTACTGATGACAAAAGACATGAACAACTGAATAAGTTGTTTCACTGATCCACAAATGGTATCCTGTCATCTATTTGAGATATGCCTTGTAGAGTCTCTTGATTTTAGACAGTTCTTTTTCATCTGGCTCCATTCTGTGATACCACTTGTACCAAGCTTCACCTTTGGCCAAGGCTGAAGAAGTGGAGGTGCATCCCACTGCATCATGGGAGTTGGAGTAATCCTCTCCTGTGAAGTCAACGTAAGGAACCTGGAAGGGTATCAACCCTAGAAGACAAACCATATTCAAGTTTCAAGAGGACTGATTGAGGTCACGACAAGGACTGACGGGTTGCCCTTCAAGGACATACATGCAAGGAAGACAAATGGATGCTGAAATAGATTCAACTTTGAATAGATTTAGAAACAGCTCACCATGGTCTTGTGCTGTGTTGATTGCTATTTGTAACTGCTTCTGCTGTTTCATGCACACCCCTTAAAAGAGGGAAAACAATTGTTTACGGGATATATCGATTTTACAGTTAACATTACACAGGATTTTTTTTTAAGCTATTTTACTGATATACTTCTTCAGGTAGCTTTATTACCTGTTCGTGTCGGGTCATACACTATACCAGTGTAGGGACTGATAAACTGTTGCAACAACTTCACATTCTGCAAGGAGATATTAACAAATGTCAGCCTGTTTGAAGTCAAGTAATTACGTGGTAGTCTACATTTAAAGACCACAATGTAACGCTCCATGGTAGCAAATTAATTAAAAGAATGTGGAGGTAAATGTCAACTGGCTGGAACATATCATTGTGTTATGTGTGGAGCCTTATTGGACCTGGTAATGGATGATGACGTTGGGATCTCGACAGATTGGGCAGGCGTTGCCACATATCTTGCTTCCTCTCTGAAAACAAAATAAAGGTAACAAGTGTTGACAAGTGCCATACAAACAAGGAGTCTGTCTATGATGAATCACATTGGTCTAAATCCCAATGAGTTGCCTACGTACAATGCACGTCTTTCGTGTTTTCTGGGGGGGAATTCCTCCTTTGTGGTTTCTCCTGTAGTCTGCCCATACGGGACTGCTTCCATAGCGCTCAATGTACTCTGAAACAGAACAGACTTCATCAATGGGGACAACCTAGGGCTAAGACACGTATGTACACCTCAACACCATCAATACCCGCCATACCTTCACTCTCGAGGTAATCCCAGGGTCTGTCCTTGAAGCGGACTTGAGTTTCAGATACATTTACAGCATTGTTATCACCTTCTAGAGATGGTTTAGTGCACATATAATGGCCTGGCTGCAAAAATGGAGACACTGCCTGAAACCATATCCTGACAGGAAACTTCTGGAAAATAAGGAAAGCACAGATGAACCACCGGCACAGTTACAACGCTTATCCTAGGACTTGCTGTTAACAATAAACCTACAAACCATCTGCTGCAATGTATGATTGCCCAGAGTTAGGCTTGGCTAGAGTGGCTTCAGCTCAAATCTATTTAGCATACGCTGTAGCTAACTTGGTCATAATGTACTAACAGCACCTCACTTGCAGAGAATGATAAGCAGAGGTTGTTTTTTCAATAAATTGCGCGTTTGCATAAAATCACTAAATACCTTAGAATGCTGACTTTTCAGTATAAACAAGGGAGAAACACGACTCAAAATCCTTCCAATGCCTCTTACGGATGCTGCCATTTTGCCTTTCAGGATGTAAATTGAAGGGTCAAAGGTAGAAGCTGGGGGGGGGGGGGGGGGGGGGGGATTATTTGCTTTTTTGTTACTAGAATATGATCACGTAGTTTAGAATTTTCATGTTATATTTTTGTTAATGTTTTTAAGAACAGTACATGTTTTAAAGTTGTGATTTTAATGTTAGTATTAAGGAGGAGTTGAACGAATCTCAATAGTTTGAGACCTTTCCTTCCATGATGTCTTCACAAATTTAACAAAACGTTACTCATGTTTATAAACAGGAAATAAATCCCAGCTAGTTTGGATAGTTTGATTATATCTAGCAAAACTATATGATAGTACGCTACTAAAGGCGAGAAGGAGACAAGATAAGGAAACACATCTACACTATTGGAATTTGGCCGTGTTTCGATGCTCAGCAGCCATTTTGTAAAATAATTGCGTAGTCATTTATATCAAAAATACAGATTATGAACTTTTACAACCCCATTATTATATCGTCTGAAAGGATAAATCGTTGAATTTTTGTAGCATACGTGACAAAAATCGAACTTGGTCAAAGGACTACACCAATAACGTTCACCAAGCCATTTCTCTGTCCTTCAGTTAACAATGAAGGTCATTCCACAAAAGCGCGTGACAGAAAACGCCATTTTGTCACCATAACTACGACGCGTTTGACGTCAAAAACGTCAGGAGTATATAAATAAATCCCACCCCTTTTCTGTCATTCCTGGATTTGTTCTGAGGTGAGTAACGTCGTAAAGAAGACGTGGCAATTTTAAACAAAAATACTACGCAATAATACATATTTTCATGCTGTACATTTTGACACATCAGCAAAAATTAACGTTTGACCGACGACGGAAAAAAACGATTTGGGGATTTATTTTAAATGGCTTTCGTTGTCTCTTTCAGGTCTGACTTTGTCTCGAAGATTGGGCGTCGAGGACTTTGAACAACCTAACTCAAAAATCATTTTTTTCTTCAAGTAATGGACATTTGATTACTATTTTTGCCTCCAGTTTGTTCAAGAAGGAAAAGATAGCTTTTAACCTCCACTACCCCGCCCATAAAAGCAGTTTTTCAGCCATTAAGTTTGTTATAAAACCATGACGGTTTACGTTATAAAACTGATGAATTAAGGAATAGATGTTGCTGTAAAGCACAATATAATATTAAGTACCCGAGACGCTGAGGAGAGGTATTTATAGTAAGTGTTTATTTTCAAACGAATTTGATCCGAAATTCATGAAATCAAGCTTAGAGAAAGGAATCTGGCTAGCCTCCGTAACGAGGCTTAGCAGCATATAGCTAGCAACATCAGACGAACGCTACGTCAACGGTAGCTAAGCTAGTTTATGAGCTCACACAGGAAAGTCTACGGAGCCAAAACGGTCCGTTTCTTTGTGTGTGAGACTTATTTTACGGAACTATGTTAACGATGAAATTTTCAGTTAGCTGAGTCGTAAATTAACCATAAGCAATCTATTCATAAAGATTGCCGTAGGCAAAGCAAGGGATATTTTTTATTTGGATTTTTGCCTGCTAAATTGATAAATCTAGGGGAGCTCCTTGGAACAAACACCCAACGCAATCTATACATAAAGATTGCTTAGTTTGAGGATGTCGGATTTATGTTGTACGGGGAAATGGGTCCTTTTGTAAATTCGTCATAATTTGATATTCTGTGCTTTGATACCGACCTACCTCTTATTGTTGTCGATATTGTTAGCTAGCACTTTGTCCATGTGCCCGATATTTGTACATGGCAATCTGAGGATAAAGATTGCAGGATTGAAATGCTCAGGGGAAATATTCTTCCTAGGGTCAGAACACGTTTGGCTGGAATTGCATTGCAACAACATGGTGGACTGGTTGTCGTTTTGTCCAAAGAGAACACTAGGGACTATTATGGCTTCATCGTGCTTCGGAAAGACGGTTGGGAGTGAAACCCAGGATGTTTATCCAACAACCGCTTTGCAGTTCAGTCCATTTACTTCCGTTTGTGTCTAGTGTTAGTTTCTGCTGGAGATTTTGGTACATGTGTCCTCGTGGAGTGCCTTAACTAGTTACTCTGGTGTCAGAGCCATTGTTCTTCTGCTATCCGTGGCTACAACGAAGTGGTTAACGAAAGAGGGCAGGGCTTCGATATTTTCGGTGGATCACGGGGTTCTCCCTCCCTAATACACACTCCCCTCGAGCTCATTGAAGCCGCGTAACAGCGAATATGACAGATGTCCTTTTTTAACCGTATGTTTTACGAAGAATGTTGAAATCTTGCGCAACTAATATTGGTTTTGGCCATATGCCAGGCGATTTAAACACGTCGACAACCATTGACTTATTTACTTTTATGTTTAACTTATTTACATATTAAATTAGGTTAATCAAGAACAATGTATGTTCACTAAACCGTCAAGGATAATTTAGGATGGTGATAGATTACAAAAATAAGCAAACGAGTACTTTTAATAACATTGCTTTTTAATTTAAAACCCATCTCATTAACAGAATTTAAAAAAATATTAACCCTAGAGAGATGTTTCTTTGTATAGATAGAAACTGGGTGGGATACTTAACCCTACTTTTCCATTGACATGTAAAAATGTGAACACCCACTATGACTTTCCGTTCCATGAACTTGCAATTAGGATCATGTCTAACAATTCTGTATTGGTTTTGTCTACTTGTGTAACAGTGGCATTTGCAGGAGTTGTGTGTTGTTATCCCGTGTTGTGGAGTTCTGAGACTATATAAAACTTCTACTACAACAGTTTAACGGGTAAGACCAAACTGATTTCTCACATGATACTTCAATTTATACATACAGATCCATTACCTGGGGAGAATAATTCCCAACACCTGGTAATGTACTAAGAGATTGTGTTGCTATAACAAGCAATTAAAAATAGTCTAAAATGAACTACATCTAGGGATTGAATAAGAAAATGCATGCAGTCCTCACCCCACCCAGTGTCAGATAGGCCCATAGATGGAGGGGAGAGGTTTGCTGACAGGATGAACACAAATTCCAAACAGGCAGATTTATGTTGTAATGGTCCCATATTATAATAGTTGCCCAACCATGCAGATTAAATAGTTTTGAAGTGATCTCAAAATACTTTCTTAATTAACTGCAGTCTGATCTATTGGTTTACAATTTTCCAGCAGTATTTTATTTCTTTGCATAGAATGTGTGCTACAGTACATCGGATAGTATATTATTTTGTGGTTATCATTTGTGGTATATTTTTTTTCACCGAAATGAAACTCAACCGACTAGTTAGGGCATCCATTTCAATACATTTACTGCCTACCAAAATGAATAAAATACTGTAGTGTCTTAAGAATAATAATTATTTGATCAGAGTTTTGTTATCGAATATTTATACATAAATGTTTATTGTATTCAACTGCTTAACCCTAACCAAGGTGATTAGATGGTTGTAAATCTGTATATTTTGTTAGATAACATTGGACTACAATTACCAATAGAGCTTGTCATACCATATTTTACCATGTGATGGCAGCATATGCCCAAATCTGCATTTACTGTAGACATATTTCTTAATCCCAATGTAGTGTCTTTATGAGACGTAACGTTTTAGGGTAATATAATTTGCAAAGTGTAACTATTATATGTATATTTACCAACATTTTCATATCATTTGTCACCTATGTTTGTGTATCTGAGAAAACGCTACAGACATGTTTACCAAATTTAACTTTGGGTCTTAAATATCCAACATGGAATCTTACCTTTTTGGGGGCAGTTAAACATTTTTCTCGAGTTAAGAAACCTGTTGGTGGGCCAGTGAATTTTTATTAAATGTTCAAAGGGAAGCTTTTGGAAATGGATTACATTGTACACAATGGGAAGAAACTATCAATGTATTTTCATCTTCACAAGATCTTCCCCATAGAGTGGGCAGTTTCTCATTTCTCCAAATCTTATTACTAAGCCTTTGTCATCCTTTTTTCCAGATTTGTTTACGAAGACAAAGAACCACTAATGTTTTATTTTGTTTATTCATTTGTAATAGTACAAAAAAAGAAATGAATAAAGCATAGTGATTTGAATAGTCGACATGAACATATACTGTGCTAGTTCAGTGTTGTCATTGTATGCCATTACCTGCTAAACTGACTCATTTCACATCTACTTCCTCATTGGTCAAATTTAAAACAACAGGATATTTGTTTGTCCTTCTGACACTCTCAGTGCAGAACACAGGACCCTGAAAGTAAATTAACTGGACAGGGTGTGTATAGTCTCTGTTTAATCCTATATCCCATGGAGAAGAACTGGCAACGCCCTGTCCCGCCCCTCTGTTGTAGCAAAAAAAAAAAAAACTGTCCAAAAATGTATGCAAATGATTGAGTTGTGCGTTCAAACAAGTGAGGCATGAGAAGTTGCAGATTGTGGAGTGTCAGAACAACACCTATTTTTGAGGTTCCAGCGGAACATGTGGCTGGTGTGTCTGGTGTTGTGTGACCAGGACTTGATGCAGACTTCTCTGGTCATTGCAGTGCTGTTCTTAAGCCTCGGGTTGTAAAATATTCAAGTGACCAGGATATTGGATTTCAGTTGGAGACCGGAATAGGAAATGTTTCTAGTGTGGTTTGGAGTGCGCACGTTGACCCTGTTCTAGACCGTTCCAGATGAGATCTGGCCTGTGTTTGTTCCATGGAGCTCTCGATATAGGAAGTTAGACTGACAGGCCCAGAAGCGTGTTTGTTGAACAAATATTACGTTTTGCATATCTAACCTTCCAGATGAACGATAAATCACGTCCAGCAAATATCCTGCTTGTTTGTATTAAATGTTTTGGGTGTGTTTGTTTCAGAGATGGCAGTGGGCCCGGTGGACCCCAGAGAGATCCTGAAGGGTGTGGAGGCGCTTCTGGGGAAGGATGGAGAGCTGCGCAGCCTGGAAGGAGTCCCCAAAGTGTTCAGGTGAGGATCTGAAGATTACTGGAGCCCAGTAACTATCAACTGTTGATAGGTGGTGAAATGGCTGGTTCATTATTGCAGTATCTCGCCCATGTTTAACTTGGGACCAAACCTGACAGAATGTTTCACCCGGGAATACATTTTTTAAATTAAACTTCAATTTGTTTGGTTTTTCCCCCGTAACAAAATAACTAAGTTGAAAATATCAACTTGACGATTCTTCCCGTTTTGTTCCCTTGTTTGTCCCCCAGTCTGATGAAAGCCTCACACAAGATGGTCAGCAGATGTATGTACCTGAACATCTTATTGCAGACCAAATCCCATGATGTGCTCAACAGGTGAGTTAAACCACTTCTCTTTTGTCAAATCCATTTGATTTATCCCACTAGGGGAAATTTGTTTGTAGACAGGTATTAAATCCATCATAAATACTACATAAACAGCATACCTGACACCACACAGAGACGACAACACAAAACAATATAGTACAGTACAAGGATCACTTCATGTTGAAACCCAGAAATAAGTTCAGTCAATGAATACTTGGTGCCATTCATTTATGCAAATGTAGCCTCCCAATAGCAAAACAAACAAAAGAGTCCCCAAGTCTTTTTGTTCAGTGGGTGGAAACTCTATACCTTCTTCCTGAAGGCAAGAGCTAAACTCCACCTTCAGGGGGAAGGGGGAGTTTTTAACTATCTGGAACTATCAAGCACGTCATTCACAGTTCCACGGATATCGGTTTCATGGTTTGTCGCCGGGACAGTTTGTAATGTCTCGTCCTTCCTTGTGTTCAGGTTTATCCGTGTCGGGGGCTACAAGCTGCTCAACGCATGGCTCACCTACGCCAAGAGCACCACCAACACTCCTCTGCTGCAGCTGATCCTGCTCACCCTGCAGAAGCTGCCCCTCAAGGTGGACCACCTCAAACAGGTAGAGCACAGCCCCAGCCCCACACACGCTCTCTGCATACATGCTGTACCTCTTTAGGAGCTAACATCATTCAGTGAACCCTTGTCCTGTTGGATGATGGTTGTCTGGTAGTCCTAACTCTCCGGTCTAACCGCCTGGGCTAACCCTCTGGTCTAACTCTCTGATCTAACCCTCTGGGCTAACTCTCTGATCTAACCCTCTGATCTAACTCTCTGATCTAACCCTCTGATCTAACTCTCTGATCTAACCCTCTGGTCTAACTCTCTGGGCTAACTCTCTGGGCTAACTCTCTGATCTAACCCTCTGATCTAACCATCTGGTCTGTTCTATTTTACTAGAACAACACAGCTAAGCTGGTGAAGCAACTGAGCAAGTCTGGAGAGACAGAAGGTGAGTTTGATGACCTATCACATGCCTGTGGTTATTTAAAATACTCAATAGCCACAATTACAGGGCGTACCCACGTTTAATGACTTTCATTTGGCGAATGGCCATTTCCTGGTGTCCGTGGTGTGTTTGTAACAATGTCTCTTCTCCTTCAGAGCTGAGGAAGCTGGCTGCCGTGCTGGTGGAAGGCTGGATGGCCATCATCCGCTCCCAGAGCGTGTCCGCCAGCGGGGTTTCTCCCGCAGGTACGCCCCCCCCACAACCCCTATACACACACAGTCTGTACACTCTTAACTTACACTGTCCCTACCTCTTATCTTTCCATAACCTCCCCCGCCATGTCGACGTTCCCTCCCCAGATAAGAAACGAAAGAAGGAGGAGGGCAAGGTGCTGACGCGGGACCCAAAGATCGAAGCGGCAAAGGTGGCAGAGGAGGAGAAGAAGAAGGAGAAGCCCAAGGCTCACGCTCCGAGCCACGCCAAGATCCGCTCCATAGGTAGGGCCTCCTCCACGCTCTCCCTTTCACCACCGTACCACCTCAATATTCCCATCCAGGTGTTTTAAACCTGCTCTCGTGTGTACATATTTGTTTCCTCACAGGACTTGAGATGGACACCCCCACTCCTGTCCCCATCAAGAAGCCCCCCGTGGCCCCCCAGCTGGGGGACAAGTACAACATCAAGCCCGCTCTCCTCAAGAGACCCAGGTAATGCGATTTTGCGTATTCTTAGCACTTCAGCGCCCCCTCCTGGCCGTGATGCCGTACTGCGTTTCTAGTGGACTTCACTTGTGTCCTTCTGACAGGTGTCTTTTTCTCTCCCTCACAGCTCGGGTCCAGGAGATGCCCCCCCGGTAGAGAAGAAATACAAACCACTCAACATGTCCACCAACTCCACCAAAGAGATTAAAGTCAAGATCATCCCCGCGCAACGTGAGTCCCAGTGCCCAGGAGTGTGTCCCTGTCAGTAGCACTGCTGCATTACTCCTGTTAGCTTTGATGCTAACCCCTCAATTTCCACCTCCACAGCTATCGAGTGCACAGGGTTCCTGGACGCGCTCAACTCTGCGCCGGTGGTCGGCCACAAGATCAAGAAGAAGAAGCTCAACGCCAAGGCGGTCTCGCCAACGTCCAATAAGGTGAAGACCCCTGACGCCTTTGAGACGCCACACCCCCTTCATACCCGGGGCCTTCTGGAACGTGGACATGTTAAGTTTGACACTCACTGTCTCGCCTCTCTCTGTCTCTGCAGCTGAGTCCGTTTGACGGCAAAGCGTCTTCCTACCCGTCGTCCCAGGGCAGGCCCTCGTCCCCGGATGCCCCTGCCTCCACCTCGCCCCCCCACGAGCCCCAGGAGCTGGAGCAGCCCGGCACCCCTGTGCCTGCCGACGACCCCGAGGCCGCCGAGAACGGTAAGGAACCTTCTCCAGGACCCCCCCCCTCCCCCCCTTTGGCCACTTAATTTGTGCTCCTACTCCCCCCCCCCCCCCCCTTGTATCTCTGCTTAACAGTCTCTCTCCCTCCCTCCCTCTCTGTCGGTCTCTCTCTCTCTCTCTCTCAGGAGACAAGCCCAACGCCCTGGCGGAGCCCCGGGGCGAGGAGGAGACTCTCACCAAGAAAGGCAAGAAGAAGAAGAGCGTCCGCTGGGCGGAGGAGGAGCAGCTGAAGGAGTACTTCTACTTTGACCTGGACGAGACGGAGAGAGGTCAGGGGATGAGTACGCAGTGCATTTGAACATGTTTCCTCGTCCAGTAAACGGCACCTCGGAGATCCCTGCATGTGACGCGGCTCATCTAAACATCCTCGTCTCTCTCTCTCCCCCCTTGCAGTCAACGTCAACAAGGTCAAGGACTTTGGCGAGGCGGCCAAGCGCGAGCTGATGATGGACCGGCACACGTTCGAGATGTCCCGCCGGCTCTCCCACGACGCCATGGAGGAGAGGGTCCCCTGGACGCCCCCCCGGCCCCTCACCCTCACCGGCTCCCTGGCCGCCTCGGGGGCCAACAGCACGGAGAAGCTGGCCCAGAGAGAGCGGGAAATGGGCATCCTGCAGGAGATCTTCCTCACCAAAGAGAGGTACGGAGCACATCAAGGCGCTCGCGGGTTTTTTCCGTTTGTGCGTTCGTCCTTGGACCTAAGACGCGTTCCGAAATGGGAGCGCGTTCGAGTGGCATCTTCTAATGCCTGGTGTGTCCCCCCCCCCCCCTGCAGTGTGCCTGACTGTCCACATGAGCCCGACCCAGAGCCCTATGAGCCCATGCCTCCACGCCTCATTCCGCTCGACGAGGTAGGTGTCTCACACACACACACACACACACACACCCTGCCTTCACGGTGCACACCTCTCTAACCCCCATCCGCTCCTCACTCTCAGGACTCTACCATGATGGATGACAGCTACACAGAGCCCATGGACACCACTCCCCAGCCAGGCCCCGCCGGGGTCCCCATCGAGGGCTCCAAGCTGCCCCCTGTCCTGGCCAACCTCATCAAGTTGGGCACCAGCGGGCCCATCCCCCAGGCAGTGGGCACGCCCGGCGGCCCCGTGGTGCCGCCCTCCGTCAACGTCCAGGAGCTCCTGTCCTCCATCATGGTGAGCGGCGTGGGCAGAGACTCTGTGTTCAGCCGCTCCGCCGGCTCCCTGGGAGGTTCCCCCCCGACCCTGACGGCTCTTTCTCCCTTCCTCTCCCCCCAGGGCGCCCAGGGCACCCAGTCCACCGAGGACCTGATCAAGCAGCCCGACTTCTCGGACAAGATCAAGCAGCTGCTGGGCTCTCTGCAGCAGACCCAGAACCAGACCCCCCCCATCGGACCCCCCCCCGGAGGTAGCTACAGCACCACCTTATACTGAACACGCCCCCCACACAACACCCTACATGAGATACTGGTCGCTCGACCTTTCTGGTTTACTAACTTTCTGTGTGTGTTCTGTCTCCACAGTGAACCAGGGCTTGCTCGGACACGGCCCAGGCATGAACAACATGAACATGGGCAACATGAACATGGGCATGCAGATGCCCATGAACGGAGGCTACCCTCCCAACAAGCCCCCAGGCGCCCCCCCGCACTTTAACCACCCCCCGCCCCCGCACAACCACGGGCCCCCCTTCAATGCCGGGGGCGGCCCCCGCATGATGGGGCCCCCGCCGGGCCAGGGGCGAGGCGTAGACAACGGCAACTACTGGGGAGACGACTCCATGAGGGGCGGGCCCCACCGGGGGGGCGGCGGGGGAGGACACTTCCACCGCGGCCGAGGCAGGGGAGGGGAGCAGGGGTTCAGAGGTCGCGGACGAGGGGGTCCTAGAGGAGGTCTCAACAACATGGGAGGTAAGTCACCCGTGGCTCAAATCACTGGACCATCTGACAGATACCGGTGGAGTTCCTGGTTCTAACACGCCTCTCTGTTCTTCTTCTCAGACATGTCCAAGAGACCTGTGTGTCGCCATTTCATGATGAAGGGTAACTGCCGCTACGAGAGCAACTGTGCTTTCTACCACCCTGGAGTGAACGGGCCCCCGCTGCCCCCCAATCACCCGGCCAACAATCAGCACAGCCAGCACCCCCCCCACCCCCAACATGGACACTAGATGTGACAACTCCCCACACACACTCTTCTCCACTAGGTGGCCGGCATCCGGTACCGGCAACCAGAACCAGGGCTTCCTGAGAGACTTGCCCAGCTTCGTCCTGCAGCAATCAAAGACTCAAACTAAAGAGCTTTTACAGGACCCCCCCCTCCCAATGCTACCACTATGGTTGTCCTAGGCTGTGGTGGGACTTGACATGAAGACACAAGCCTGGGGAAACACAAAGTGAAGAGGGTGCAAGTACGCCTTTTTTTTTGGACTCAAGTTCTTCCTTAAGAACACACTGAGCTGGAAGCGCCTCATGCCAGTCACACCTGAAGAACAGAGCCTGCATTAGCTGAAAACTGAGCGCGTCCCCCCCCCCCCCCAGGGCACAGTACACACAAACACACCCTCTTTCTCCCTCTCTATCTCCCCCTCTTGCTTTCTTTCTACCCCCCCCCCCCCCCCCTCTGGTAACACATAGGGAAAGGGTAGCTGTGAGATGAATATGATCCAGGATTATAGGTGTACAGATATTTTATTGTGATCATTTTTAACACCACAGTTGTTCCCAGAGTAATGACCACTATTTATGGAGGGGGGGTTTGCACGCCTCTCACTGTATCTGCCCCGCTTCCTGCCCCGCAGCAGCGCTCCAGGCCAGCTGGGCTTATGGGATCAAATACAGACTCCTCCATGGTTTCACTTGGTTTAGTCCAATCACCAATGGGCATAAACACCCTTAACTGTCCCCACCATTAACCTGTAAAAGATTAGCAGAGACAGCTCACCAGGACATGAGCCCTGGGCAGCCAGGTCCAGATTAAGTCCCAGGTGGAAAATCTTGCACTGTTTCCAATTCTGGTCCTGTTTGTCATATGAAAAGCTTCTAGAAGCCAGTTGATATATATATATCTTATAGTTAGGTGGCTTCCATTGAAATGAATGTCGTATTCACCAAATATTTCCTAGGCAGTGATGTAGGAACGTGTGATTTAGTAAGCCAGCTCTCTTCTCCCAGGGCTGCTTGGATCACTGGGTCAGATGCTCTGCTCACTCAGATACACAGAGAGACCATAGAGATATATATATTTTTTCTTTCTTTCTCCATCAAAGCTAGGAAGCACTTTGAAAAATGGCATTAGCATTAGTGCTAGAAAAATTAGAGCCAATCCCATGCCTCCCCTACGGTTCTAGCTTGGATAAGACTACCCTGCCCACTAATGACTGATCTAGCCTTTAGTCTTCATTGGCTTTCCCATGCTACATATTCTGTAAGAAAGGCCTAATGCCTCGAATGTTTCCCCAAGATAATCGATCATACCATAGTCTTTAATTTATGTAATTGACCAACCCAGACGAATGGCTTCTGAAAAATGTATATATGTTTTATTTGACTGACATGAGGGCCTTTGTGGAAGTGCTACTTTGCCTTGCAGTGACTGGTAAGGCATGTATCAGACTGTCAGTTGTCATTCTGCCGGAGACGGCCTAACCGCACACTTCCTGGTTTCCCCAAGGCCCGTCGTCGTGAGGGCCTCCTGATCCTCCCGTATGACTTGGCAGCAGTATCACACGTGACAATCATGAAGGTTAAAAGTCCTTGATTCCTGTCGGCATCCACTTTCCCCACTGCGCCTTGCTTCTTGTCTCTGCTCCTTCACCTGCTCTGCTGGACCTGCGTGCATGGGCATCGGGTCACCGAGGGCATCGGGTCACCGAGGGCATCGGGTCACCGAGGGCTTCTTCATTGTTACACGAAGCTCAATTGAAATCAATTATTCTCTGGGTCAACAATTTCAAGTGTTTTCTGTGAAAACAGTGGCCTTCATGTCTCTTGTGGGACTGTAATAATGTCGTCTCCTTTTTATTTTCAGTTTCATTCAGTTTCTTCTGTTTTTATTTTGATACAATGCTGATTTTGATCTCGCTCCGGGCGAAGTCCAGTTTTTTGTTTTGAGATGTTTGTATTGATGTGGTTGTGTAAATGTGTACACACACATTCATACACATACAGTCTAAGTATTTTGTACATGAAGTAATAAATGTTATAAAATTAGTTCGTTGTGTCTTTTAGTGTCTTATTGGGGGTTGTTGTTTGTCAGGTTTCTCTTTCAAGATGAAAATAGTAAGATAAATAAATGACGATTATCGGTAAGGTATCGATGAAAACTGAAAGCTATTAATAATGTTAAGACATATGAAATAAAAATAGCTTTCATTATAAGCTAGTCGATCAAGCTGTCATAAAAATGTACCTGTTAAGAATGTCCTCATTCAGTAGAGGATTGTTCAGTTTGACATATACTATTTATGACCTCAGCAGAGTAAGTAATATCTCTCTAATGGGTTTAAATAGGGCTGTATACTCCCATAATACAGTCATTCAAACTATCCTTGTCCAAACTCAGCTGCATCCTGTTCAGCCAATCAGGATAAAGGACAGCCCAGCCAATGGCAGAAGGCCTGGTGTAGCCGGTGAGATCCGTGTTCTCAGGGCTGGGCTGAGCCCAGATGGTCGACGCAATGTGTGATCAGGAGTGGCTTTCCACCCTGCCCAACCGTTCAAATATTGACCAGGTGCTATGACACACATCAGAAACCCAGCCAGAGAAAGGGAGAGGGAGAGAGTTAAAGGATGTGTACATGGCCCAGAGTTTAGGGACACCTCAGCATTCTGCTGGTCCACCATCCATTCACGCGTTTCATACCAAAGTTGCCTCAGTGTGTACGTCAATGTGTCAAGTCTTTCGTTGATCTTAGTGGTCATCAAAGCACTTTGAGCTGCAATTCTTGTATGAAATGTGCTATATAAATAAAGTCTTATTATTATTATTACATTATCATTGGAAGACTGCACAAGGGTAGTTCTGTATCAGTGGCCTCACTCATTAACCACCTTTAGTGGGTTCCTTTGAGAATGGTTGGGCAGTTTGTTCAGTAGAGACAAGTGGAGGAGCTCATGCTAAATCATTACAATTACTGTTGGCAAACAGCCAACCCATGCAACAGACAGTTACTGATGATATGTGTCAATAAGGAACTTTTTCCTTTTAACTAAAGTTCCTGTCTGATAAAAATCTTTTCTTCTGCCTCCTTGCTCTACAGATATATTAGTAATTATATTGCTTAAAAGATGTTAAAGATAAATCAAGAATATTTATCAAATTAGATTTATATACATTTGGAAAAAATTCTAATCGGAATTGAGCCGATCTGTGTGTGAGACAGCAATATAGAGGGACTGATGATTCTTGCACGAAATAAGTTGTCAGAGAGGCCCTGGTAGAGTCCAGAACAAAGCTTTCATTGATCTCAGGCTGGTCACATTATCCCCTGCTCAGATGAACTGGTGCGGGAGGAGGAGGTGGAGGGGAGAGGCAGGTGGAGGGAAGCGGAGGGGGGAGGCAGGTGGAGGTGCCTTGGCAGTAAGCTATTGTGTATGCTTTTATTTAGTGCATATTTTACCATTTACAACCTTGTCATAGTGACCCTGTGATGTGGTTCATCTCACGGATCTGACTTGAACCAATCATCCCAGTCACCCCAGTGTCAAATCAGATTCCTGAACTATATGCTGACTTGTCCTTGGACCTGAGCCAAAAATTCTCATTCGATAGATGTCCAGAGGTGTTTTGTCTCTGCCAAACCTGTTCATTTGACAACCACACTGTAATTTCATGGTGGAATATGAAACACGTCAACAAGATGAATTGCTTTCTTAAAAGAATCACTGTCAAAGAAAACAAAGGGAGCATTCCAAGATGGAGAATGTGGAGTTGTAGAACTGGCCTTTAGGACATTCCAGCAGGGGAGTGAGAGGGGGTGTGTCCACCTGGTGTGCAGGTGTATAAATGCATGAGAGGTGAGAGCAGAGTGACACAGCAGGTCCCACAGCAGCAGCAGACGGAGCCCACACAAAGGTACCAGTGATACCAGGTAAGAGATCTGGCCTGTCGTCAAAGACCTCCTTTTTTCTCTCCATCAGCAGTCTTTCTTCACTCTCTGATATCTCCTGATCTTATCCTTTATGGAGAAGGCAGCTGTAATCGCTCCAGGTCCTCTTCAGTGCTGCTCACAAATGCTTATAATCATGTGAAATCCTACATAGGACACAATCCTTCATTCATCCAGTCCGAGATTGTTATGTGACAAGCCCGCGGTGCTTGTGTGCTTCCAGAGAGAGCTAGCAAGCATGATCAAAGGACTGTTGTCAGTACTGTTGGTCCTCGTGGCCGTCTCCTCTTCTCTGGGAAAGCCGGAGAAGAACATCGCCAAGAGAGGGAAGAGGATCCCCCAGACTCTCTCCAGAGGTACAACCCTTCACTCCTCCATTCTTCTCATTACAAATGCTCAACTTCTCAGGAAGCACAAAATGATTAACCTGGCTGAGGAATAGACTAGTTGTGGGGTTCTGATATCTGTTACAACATGAACACGGCTTAGGTTTTTGGAGGGGTTTCTTGTGGTCTGCAAACCTGGTGTTTTTAACATTTGAGAATGTAAAGATATGAAGTTCACTTCCATGTTGTCTGGTGTTTCTACAGGATGGGGTGACCAGCTCATCTGGGCTCAGACATATGAGGAAGGCCTCTACTGGGCCAGGATGCAGTAAGTCAGTTAATACTTAACATTTGTAAACAAGTTTAACAAGTTTAACATCTTGAAATGTTAATAAGTTATATTTGTTAGATAAGGAAACTAAATGTAAAATAAAAACTGACTGACCAATTGTCTCTATAGGAACAAGCCTCTCATGGTCATCTTTCATCTAGAGGACTGCCCCCACAGTCTCGGTAAGGCTCCACATCCAGCCAATAGGCTGCCTCTCTACCGTTGGGGAAAAGTTTCAGATTTGTTACAAAAAATAGATGTTTCTCTTCAGTAGTCATATCCTGAATACTGAAGTTCTGTTGATCTTGTTGATTGTTCAAACAGTTTGGGAACGTCATCCAACTTGTTGGAAAGCAAACACACATTTGTTTGCTCAGTTTGTTGTGCGTTGGACATCCTGGCACTAGGATCGGCGGGAGGGATGGGGGGGGGGGGGGTGATGGGGGGGGAGGGGAGGGGGGCTTTAGTTGAATGGTTCCATCAATGAATGCTTGGTCTCCAGTGTAAATGTGACATTGCTTTCATGTGTCAGCTATGAAGAAATCCTTCGCCGAGGACAAGGACATCCAAAAGGTTGCTGATGAGGACCTGATCGTCCTCAATCTTGTGGTACGTTTACCTTCAGGAGTCACCAACTAAAAAGTTCAATGGTGGACATGACTCAAATTTTGTTTCCGAAAGTTATTCATGAGCTGAATTCTTCGTGTTTCATTAAACCCACTGATCAAACAAATTGTTCTCCCTGGTTCCAGTATGAAACCACCGACAAGCATCTCTCCCCAGACGGGCAGTACGTACCCAGAATCATCTTTGTCGGTGAGTCTGATCTCGAATGCCTCAGGTCATCAATCATGCAAAATACTTGGAACCTTTGCCATTTGAATCATGCTGTTCTCTCTTCTTATCTTGTTCCAGATCCTTCCATGACAGTGAGAGCTGACATCACGGGACGTTACTCCAACCGCATGTATGCCTATGAGCCATCTGACATCAAACTCTGTGAGTACCTTAATGCAGGTTGACTGAACAGACAATATTGTCTGACACTGACAGAGCATATACATGCAAAAACCTAATATAGACTCATCTGTCTAGATACAGGAGAGAACAAAATGCTCTTTTGCACCATGTGAAGTTAATTTGTTTTCTCTGTCTATAGTGCTGTCCAACATGGACAAGGCCAAGAAGCTTCTGAAGACTGAGCTGTAAGCTCGGTGACATGACTGGCAGCCAATGGTGAAAAGATCTCTCGTTCTACAGCTGAAGAGTTAACATCTTGCTGTCATCATAATCATACCAAGCACTGGAGTGAATGAATCTCTACTTTACTTGGGGAAAAAAACACAATTCTTCTCTTGTACTCTGTTACTTCTCGTTTCCTACCTGTATTGTCTTTGTAATGTATTGCCGTACATTTGACATGTCTTTTTAATAAATTTTGTGCTGTTCAATGCCCCAAACAATGGCCCAATTTCATTGTTTTTGTACAAAAAAACCCCCATCTCAAGGATTGTGTGAGAAGCGAAGAAAAAAAACCTACACACGATTGCTGAATCGACCTCCGGCTCACATCCTGGATGGGCGGGACCACAGGAGCTGAAAGACCTTTTCCTGAGTCACAGGGTTGCTATGGTTACAGAACCCCAACTGAAGCCATTGTTCTGTAACAAGTTCCGTGTGCACAGCAGCCGTGGCAGATGCTGGTTGGTCAGGGGTTGAGGGGGGGACACACTTGTGTTGGGCAGGATTGTGTGCCAATGTTACTCATGAATGCAAATTAAATCATTCTTTTGTGCATCTTATTGTCAGTTCACGAAAGTTCCGGAGATTTCTCCATATGATTCCAGGATTTATACATCGCTATGAAGATAAGTAAAGGAATATGTAGAGCCCTCAACTTTAAGACAGGGTCAAATGTCAGACAATTCAGGAATACAATGGCTGTTTTCAAATTAATTAAAAAGGACAGGAGAGAAATTGACATTGTTGCTTTTATTGTGATTTACAGTACAAAGGCTCAGGTAAATAGTTCACAGAACTGTCCGTGCAGTGGCTGTGGCACACACCAGCAGAGAATTCATGCAAGAGGCCAAACACACAGCACACAGTCAAAATGATGCTCTTAGGGTTGAAACACCAGTGAGCAAATCGAAAGACGCGCGCACACACACCTGACTGTAGATAAACTATCACCAGGGCTTCAACAATCAGAAAAGTTTGATATCATTGTTTTTCACACTTCAGTGGTCCTCAATTTCCCCCACATGTTCTAGTCCATAGTTCCACTGTACAACAGCAGCTTGAGGCTTTGGATTATTGCATTGACAGAAGCACTGACATTTTGCAAATTTCAAATTAAGAATATTTGAATACAAATGTTATACAGGAAACTAACAAAACATTATGCAAATATAGGCAGTAAGGTTCAATAACAGCAAGCAAAACAAAATGCATAAATAGTAGTAGAGAATATACAGCATACGATTACTGACAAACAGTCTGCAGTTGAGTATCAAATCAAATATACACATACTTCAACTCATCGGTCCACATGCCAACGAAACCACATCGGTTCTTCATCATATGACATTAGCCATATTGATTGAAGACGTCGATTCCTTAAGGGAATATGTCCTTAGAGTGTTTACACACACACACCCTTCACGTAGCCGAGGAATAGTCTCACACGCCTTAAAAAAAGTTGAATGCTTAAAAAACGGACCACGTCCGTCCCGACTGCCTTTTTATTTACAAACGTATCCTCTAGAACATCCAGAAGGTGGGAGGTGACAGTGCAAACGGACAAAACAAGATTGCTCGCGGTTACAGGAAAGCACTGGGGTTTGCACGTGGGTCTTTCTGGTTCCTGTACCTGTACGTCTGCCACACCCCCAGGATCTGGAACGTAGCGAGAAAGAGAGAGAGAGAGAGAGAGAGAGAGAGAGAGAGAGAGAGAGAGAGAGAGAGAGAGAGAGAGAGAGAGAGAGAGAGAGAGAGAGAGAGAGAGAGAGAGAGAGAGAGAGAGAGAGAGAGAGAGAGAGAGAGAGAAGAGAGAGAGAGAGAGAGAGAGAGAGAGAGTGAACTTTCTTCCACAGGACAGGGGCAAAGAGAGAGCAAGAAATAGAGAAATGGCGACATTAAAAGAGCAAAGATAAGAACAAGACCGAGAGAGATCACCTCAGTGAAGCTGAAGAAGAGGCCGATCCCTCCTACGAAGCGGAGCACCTCCCCAGCATGCTTCTGGATCTTATCACCGCAGGGTGTGCAGGAGTGGTTAGGGAAACACGCCTGCAGGGGGCAACACACACAACCATACACACACACACAAGATCACAGAATGACTAAACCAGACAAGATTTACCATCTATGGGGAGGACTGAGACGCAAGGAGGGGAATCTTACCGCATCACAGGTCATGTTGACCTCCACATGTCGGAAGCCGCAGCAGTTAAGATTCTTCTCCACATCTCCCTGCGTGGCTTGAGAATTGTTCCATCCCACCTCCAGCAGATGCTCCTGCAAAACAAGGCACACCACACACCATAAAACAAACTACCCCTGTATCACGATAGAACCAGACCAATTTTATTCTAACATTCCCTCACCCCAATGCTGAATGCAAAGGAAGTCCTGCCTGAATAAGTTAGTGATTTTGACTCAATGGCAGAGAGCTTCTAAATATACTTTCTCATGCTGGGGGTTTAGTAAACAGACCAGACTGCGGCAGACCCGCCTAAGAGACAAGTTAAAAGCCTCTGTGGTCTGCCACAGGCTCTTTACACTGGCCACAAACAACCCACATTTCATTAGAGACACCTAGTAAGCTACAACAGGAAGTGAAAGCTGGGAGGAACGCTGTGTTTCTTCAGTGTAATTACTGGTCAGTTTGATTTAAGTTTTTACTCACAAATTGGGTGTATCACACCTAGTTTTTAGCTGGGATGTAGTAGCAATATTAGCTTTTGATGTCCTGTGAGGGTGATGTTTGTTCCTACCTGCTGGTCTTTGTTGATAGCCAGACAGGCACTGGAGACGGAGAACTGGACGATGAAAACCATGAACAGTATGATCATGTACTGGGCTCCACTGTGAAGGAATAACAGACCAAGGAGCACATCCAGTACATTCTCAATGACAGTATGGAAGAAAAAAGCTAATTTTGAGACCAGCTCTTAGTACATGGGCTTTTCCCAAATAGAAATATACCAGGGCTGAACTTCTAAATGGATAATGTGGAATATTCCAGACTGAATAGATAAGGGTTAATTATGTCTGTGTTGTATTGTGTCATGGTCCTTGGGAACATAACGATCAGCAGTATCTGCTAAGCCTGAATACAGAGTGAAACAGGATGCTCGGCTCCCAGATCTTGTTGCTTATATGCATGCATGAATGGACAAGCAACGTGGATTTTCCAAAACATTCAGTTGAGAGTCCAGCCAGGAAAACAATCACTATTCACACTCATTTCACTTTTGTTTTTTTGAAAGGCAAAGGTAATTCATTATAGTTCCTGGAGGAATTGTTAGGCCAACCATGCATCCATTCCTACTTTATGATCAACCAACAACTAAGAATCATCACACAACCAGCCAAGTATGATTAACTGTGTAACATGGACCTGTATGAGGATCTAGAGCTGTGTGAGGTTATTTACATTACATTTAGTCATTTAGCAGATGCTCTTATCCAAAGCGACTTACAGTAAGTACAGGGACATTCCCCCAAGGCAAGTAGGGTGAAGTGCCTTGCCCAGGGACACAACTTCATTTTGCACGGCCCAGAATCAAACCGGCAAACTTCTGATTAGTATCCCGATTCCCTAACCGCTCAGCCATCTGACCCCTTACCATGCAGCTGGTTCAGAGCCCACTGACGGCCACACACACAGACTTGGGGAAGGATACGAAGAAAAGGAGGACCTGGTGGTGCTTCATGGCTCCGATGAGCCCGGCCAGGGCCACGAAGAAAAGGAAGACCCCCACTCCGATGATTCCCCCCACCACCTGGAAACTAGACACCAGGCCAAACCACTTTCCCCACGCTGCGATGCCAATCATCAGAAGACTCACCATCTGAGAGAGAGGTATGGGTGAAGAAGAATTTGGTGAGAGGCCACTAGACTAGCTATCCATTGGCAGTCACACAGATCAAGCCTATTACAAGATGCAGGAATTTTGCCCTTCTCCTCCCTCTGAGTAAGTGAGCATTGTCACATGACATAAAAACAATGGCCTTGGTTTTGAGAATCACATTACTGGCAGCTTGAAAACATTTACACAATGTTGTTTTTGCAGACCTAAATATAGTATTAAATCAGATATTTCTAAGTACTATATAATGTCCTCTATGTTTTAAGGGGAAATTTGCTGTTTAAGCATATTATTATTTTACTATCTCGTCATTATGTCAGAAGGCTGTTCTTCCAAAGTAACAACGTTGTAACTTTAAGCGGACGTTGACCACACACTATCAGATACGCGATATGGCACGCAATAAAATAAAAACGTGAAGCAATGGGTTTAACCGGTTTCTATGTAAAACATATGCCACATTAAAACAAACAAACGTCAGAAAACATGGTCACTGGAATACAACTTATGACCCTTCTTTTATGTGTTCAAGAATTCTCATTTGGCAGCTTCTATGTAGGTCACCTTTTCGTCATCAAGTATGTTCAGAGAGGCATTTTGGTAGTGGGCATGTCTAGGGCGTGAAGAAAAGCGCAACATTGTTTTGGGGTTGGCAGAGACAAAGCTTCACAATTTGTTGAATAATTTTGCATTTAGTAAGTAACCGACTTGATAACACATGTCAGGAATGGAAGCCATTAACAATGACAGGATGTGCCAGGGATAAATTAGAGAAGGAAGGGAAAAGGAAACGTCATGGGAAGACAGAAAAAATAGATTTTCAGTACATGTATAATATTTTTACGAGCTGAGGTTGCAATTCTGTATCCATGTAGCCTACACGCAGACCTAATTCCAGACAATGCATCAGCCTGAATAATTGATAAAAGCTGAGTTGTGCCGACCCGGTGAATTGTTTACAATGTGCAACAATGTTTTCTAACCAAACATTAAAAAAATTACAGGGAATAAACATAAAGCTTACGCCCAAAAGCTGGCAGGATGATCCATATGGTACATTCTGACCACACTCACCACATAGAGGATGTTGAGCGCGCAGAGAGAATGTTTGGAGCAGGTGAAACCGGCGCAGCCCATTTTGGCGTATTCTGATGACTCGAAAATATGACAGTAAGATCAAAAATCTCCTCACAACGATCACTGATATAAAATCGATTCACCCTGAAGTCATAAATAAGGATTTCCCACTATAAAGGCTGATCATCTAATTGCATGTCTAACTGGGAGGGCGCTGGCAAACATATGACTAGCAGGGGAGGGCTCTACGAATATACTTGTCCTCTGATTGGCGAAAGCAGAATGTATGTCATTTGTATGCAAATCATTGCGGGAGACGCTGGCAGTTGGGTGGATGAGAGCTGAGCGCCGTCCGCTTAAATGACGTCAGAAATTCATCGTTCCATCAGTCGTCTGATGGCCTAAACTTACTTATCATATAAAATAGTCTACGCAACTCTCTAGTCTAAGTACAGTCACTCATTGTATAACCGTGTGACAATTCGATTCAAGTTTCATATGATTAATCGTCCAGTGTGAGTTACTCCTTTCTGGACTCAACTTGAAACTGATGTCAGCATGAATGCCACAATGCCCTACTCTGACCTGCATGCATTCGTCAACATACTGAAACTAAAGCACCGGCTCCAGTGGACATACTGTAACCGACCACGTCCACAGGTGAAACAGTTTTTAATTTCCTACAGTTGTTGATGTATTACCTGATGCGGGAATTGGGGAGTTGAACCTTTGAATATAAACGTCATGACTCAAGGCCATTAAAAGCTGTTTCCATGACCGTGTGCAGAGGTCACAGGAGCTGCCCAGCATTCCTATTTATCTTTGCAGACATGTTCAAGGTGAAGTAACATAATGATTGGTTGGACTTAGGGTACTTCCATTTCAGGTAATTTAATGGTTGAGTTACTTAACCACAAAACGTGTGTGAAGTTGTTTTGTATTCCGGTTTCAAATCAGACAAAGCAAAATAATACATACAAAACACTTTATTCATAAAAAGATCAAAGCATTGCCAAGTTCCATATGTGCGAGTTTCATAAATCAAGTTTCAAAATCGACAGCATATTATGAGGTCCTTATCGCTATACCTGAACAACATTGTTAAAGGGAGTTTTTTTTATGCCAGAGTGTGAGACCTTGTGGAAAGGTTGACATGTCTCCTTCTGCTGAGGTGTCAAGTGGTATATGCCCTGGTGATGTGCTTGGCTACCTAGGGCCTGTGGTCTGGGCCCAAGAGAACAGGAGTGACTGGACACTAAATGCAAAGTGGGGACTACAGGGGCACGGACACATTTACATTTAGTCACACAGGATACAGGCCATAGGATGTAGAGAGTGACTCCTGTCTTTCCAGTGGTTAGTCCTCCTCTCCCTCAGACTCGGACTCTGTGGGGGGAAACAATGACATCAAGACTCATTAGCGGCCTCTAGTGGTCGAAATAACCGTTTTCGGTTCTCGTGTTTATGCTTGTGTTGGACAGTTGTACGTCTGATAGCTGCAGTCGTTCAGTTACCTTCTTCAGCGTTCTGCAGCCACTCGACAAACTTCTTCATCTGTTCCAGAAAGACACTCTTCCCTTTGGTAGAGTGTCCATCTTTGTACCACCTCATGATGGCTTCCTCGCTCAGTACGTCAGCTGTGGGTGGGGGTGAACATTCCAAGAGAGGCACACAGAGCATCACATACCCACTCCAAGTCACAGTACACCGAGTCACCCCGAATCTACCTGAACCTAAAAGAGGCCATCATCACACCAGGACATGATTATTTGTGGAAACCCACCTTTATAGAAGAGCATCACAATCTTGCAGAAGGACTTCATGAAGTGGATATTGTCGTAGCAGTATTCCTGGATCTTCAGCAGCAGGACCAGCTCTGACTGGCCCTGGGTGCTGAACACAGCCAGCAGAGGGGCATAGTACTTCAGAGAGAGAGGGAGAGAGAAAGGGTGAGAGAGATAGAGGGAGAGAGAGGGGAGGAGAGAGAGAGGGAGAGAGAGAGAGAGGGAGAGAGAGAGAGAGTGTGAGAGAGAGGACACAGTCAAGGGTTATTTAAAAAATCATTATTAAGGACAGTAATACAGTAGACCAGCATTGCTACAGCACTGCAACATGTTTGCCAGTTGCTGGAAACACCTTATTTGTGGTCTAGTACAGTTAGGATAGTGGTGGATGGAGGTGATGTTCCTGCATGTGGTGGAGGTGGTGTAGCTGTACCTTAAGATGTTTGAGAGCCTGCTCGGTGACCAGCTCCTCCTTCTTGTTCCACTCCATAGCGTTCATGAGGCACGTCCACAACAGACCAATCACAGCCTGCTCCTGAAGCTCATTCCTCTTCATCTCCTCCTTTACATATACCACCATCTACCACAAGATGGAGAAGACACACAAGATAAAGAGTAAACATACAGTACATACACACACTTTTTTTGCTATCTCCACCCTCTGAGAGACTCGTGCTACCTCCACCCTCCCCACTAAGAGAGACGTGCTACCTCCACCCTCCCCACTGAGAGAGACGTGCTACCTCCACCCTCCCCACTAAGAGAGACGTGCTAACTCCACCATCCCCACTGAGAGAGAGACGTGCTAACTCCACCCTCCCCACTGAGAGAGACGTGCTACCTCCACCCTCCCCACTGAGAGAGACGTGCTACCTCCACCCTCCTCACTGAGAGAGACGTGCTACCTCCACCCTCCCCACTGAGAGAGACGTGCTAACTCCACCCTCCCCACTGAGAGAGACGTGCTACCTCCACCCTCCCCACTGAGAGAGACGTGCTACCTCCACCCTCCCCACTAAGAGAGACGTGCTAACTCCACCCTCCCCACTGAGAGAGACGTGCTACCTCCACCCTCCCCACTGAGAGAGACGTGCTAACTCCACCCTCCCCACTGAGAGAGATGTGCTACCTCCACCCTCCCCACTGAGAGAGACGTGCTACCTCCACCCTCCCCACTGAGAGAGGCGTGCTAACTCCACCCTCCCCACTGAGAGAGACGTGCTACCTCCACCCTCCCCACTGAGAGAGACGTGCTAACTCCACCCTCCCCACTAAGAGAGACGTGCTACCTCCACCCTCCCCACTAAGAGAGACGTGCTAACTCCACCCTCCCCACTGAGAGAGACGTGCTACCTCCACCCTCCCCACTGAGAGAGGCGTGCTAACTCCACCCTCCCCACTGAGAGAGACGTGCTACCTCCACCCTCCCCACTGAGAGAGACGTGCTAACTCCACCCTCCCCACTAAGAGAGACGTGCTACCTCCACCCTCCCCACTAAGAGAGACGTGCTAACTCCACCCTCCCCACTGAGAGAGACGTGCTACCTCCACCCTCCCCACTGAGAGAGACGTGCTAACTCCACCCTCCCCACTGAGAGAGACGTGCTACCTCCACCCTCCCCACTGAGAGAGACGTGCTACCTCCACCCTCCCCACTAAGAGAGACGTGCTAACTCCACCCTCCCCACTGAGAGAGACGTGCTACCTCCACCCTCCCCACTGAGAGAGGTGTGCTAACTCCACCCTCCCCACTGAGAGAGGCGTGCTAACTCCACCCTCCCCACTGAGAGAGGCGTGCTACCTCTCGGATGGGGCACTCCTGAGACAGGCGCTCTTGCAGTTCCTTCTGAAGCTCCTTGCGGGTTCCCAGGCTCTGCTGCACGCGCAGGAAGTCTGATAACTCCTTCAGCCCCGCTTCGTTGAAGTACACAGAGAAATGCTCCACGTTCTGCTTGTTGACAGGAAACAACTCCTGGAACGATCAGATTGATAATCCATAAACATAACTAGGAGGCATATGGAAACATTTACAAAATATCGACAATTCTAAGTAAATAAAGAAAACTGATGTAGTTATTGAGCTGCAGCTCTGGTGTAAAAGCGACTATATGTGGACAAAAGAGGCAATGAGCATGACAACAGACTGACTCCCCCCGTCTTTTCTTCATAATTATAGTGCATGTATGACAACACAAGTCTGCACCTGACAAGTGAACACCATCTCCATGGAGACAGTCTCCAGACACTAACACTCAGAGTGTTCCGGAGAGAGTAAAATAACATGTTACGCTTCCTAAATCCTCACCAGCAGTCTTTTATCGAGGCTGGCCTTTCTCAGGGCAGAAGTAACTGAATTGGCATCTTTCTCGGCTATCCACGCCTTAAACATCTTTACTGCAAAGGATGCAGAGATGCCTGCAAAATACAGTTCAAATTTGTGTTATATAGCTCATTGCATGTACAACAATACATTTATACACACAAAACTCCACGACCACAGACATGCACCACTTCACACACGAACATTCCCCTTCCACAGAGAAACAATCACACACACATACACACCTTCCTTGACAACATTGTCACTGAAGAGGCTGGTGAGGATAGGGGGGGGCAGTGTTCCGTTGGCCAGGAGGATGCCGGTCAGCATGGCCAGCTTGGTCTGCTCAGACTCACTGAAGGCTTTCAGGAAGAGCAACAGCTGCAACAGGAAGTGACACAAGACAGGATGATGAGGTCCTCTGACATCAACTGATGAGATGAGAAAGATGACATCACAGCATTTTACCTTTTTGATCTCCTCTTCGAAGCCCTTCTCTAGGTATTTGTATCTCCTGATGAGCTTATTAAAAACCTAAGAGAGAGAGAGAGAGAGACAGAGAGAGAGAGAGTGAGAGAGTAATGTTAAATCCTGGATTATACCAGGGTGAATATAATTCACCCTGGTATAATCCATGGCCTAAAAGTCTAATCAGAATCAGAATGGGATTTATTCTCCATGAAAGTTTGCACAGACAAGGAATTTGCTTTGGCAGGAAGGTGCATACAATAAACATATAGGGACCTAAAGTTTAAATATGTGTACTATCTATACTAAGGGTACATAAACTAACAGTACTAAGTGGGATTAGAATTCAATTAAATATACAATAAGTGCCAATATGGAGCACTTCATGTGTATAAATGGGGGGGAGGGGTTGCTGAAACATACCTGAGCGTAGCGTTTGAGGGCGGAGTGATTTTCTTCGATAGTGAACACGCAGTGTGCCGTCACCTTGGTCTTGTCACCCTCATCAATGCGCGTCCCTCCGGGAGCTGAGTCAGCGAAAGCAGGATCAAAGGTCAAAGAATTCTGTTAACCCTTTTATTCCACAACTCAGAATATCCTACCATACCAGATATCCACAAGTCACAACAATGGGCAGGGCCTTAAACTGATATTTAATACATGCATTCGGACACAACAATGATAAAACCATGCTCTACTACCTTATCTAATTATGCCAACAACACCATTTTGAAACTATTTTTGGTCAATCCTAAATTGTGGTTAACTGGGTTGCACTGGCTAGGAACCCTGTGTAACCACAAGAGACTGAGGGGCTTAGTGGGGATGTTTCTGCCCTTGGCCCCATCACTGCTTGATGTATGGTAATCAGTCTTTAATGAGATTACACAACATTATCGCAATGCCTAACAGCCCCATCCACTTCTGTTGGGAAACTCCCTGACAAATGTCTGATCCCAATAACTCCCCTCCCCTCCCCTCCCCTCCCCTCCCCTCCCCTCCCCTCCCCTCCCCTCCCCTCCCCTCCCCTCCCCTCCCCTCCCCTCCCCTCCCCTCCCCTCCCCTCTTCACTCTTCTGGCTATATATACATTAATTCAGCATTGATCTGGTTGTTGTGTCCTCTGACTTTTCAGGCTGCCAATGACATTTAATCTCCTCCTGTAGATTAATGACAACAGGAGAGCTTACAAACCTGCTGCCTGCCTGCCAGGGAAAATACCTCTCCATTGTTGACCTGTTGTACTGACATTTTTGGACAGGTTTATAGTCCTGTTAGAAGGATTTGAATGAAAACGGAATACCCTATGTGATATTATGTAGGAAAATAATCACATCACATCTGATGCGCAAACTCCATTGTCTTAAATAATCTACGCACTCATTGTCAGAGTAACAGGATTCAAGAGGCTGGTTTCTTGTGTGTCCACAGCTTGTAGTACTGTGTCCCTTTTATAGAACGGGAGTAAACCTTTTAGCTCTAATTGGTTTGACAGAGAGTGCTTCATCCTAGATTCAGACCTGGAAGTAAAATGAACTAATTTGAGACAGATTAAAGGGACAGGATGTGAATGAGTGTGTGTATTGTGGGTTCATGTGTGTTAAGGTCCTCTTGGTGTTTGTGGTGCATGCAAGCGTGAGTGTGTGTGTGTGATGTGTGGGCCTGTGTGTATGTGTACGAGTCTGTGTGAGTTTGTGTGTGCATATTTAACTCTGGGTTTATGTGTGTTAATCTAATTGCCTGTGTGTGTGTGTGTGTGTGTGGGGGGGGGGGGGGTTGGGCAGTTTAGGCCTACAGGTCACTGAAGTTCAAAATCTTACAGCTACTGACACACTGAGCTTAGCTACAGACATAATACATTGTGCAATGCCTCAAACTCCACTACGTTTCCCACAATAACTGTTCTGTACTGCTCCTGTACCCTGATGTTATAATATATTTGATTATTAAAGCCCAGCTCCTTTTCCATTGTTCAGGCTTGTACATGGGAAATCCGATTAAATGTGGAAAACTTAAGAGTCAAATTAATTGTCAAAGTCTGTAAAACGTCGTTCTGGTGCCATTTTAGGAGCCGCACAGATTCCTGAGCCTTACACAGACTGAAGCAGGCACACTCCAAGAGAGAGTCTCTGTAATGGGTGATGAGGAGAGGATCTCTTTGATCATGGGGCATTACTGTGTTAATCTGACAAAGCCAGCAGTGATCACTTTGTCCTTGCCTGGGCGAGCGAGCACAACCCTGCACCCAGCTGGTCACTGGTCCACTGTAGCCGTCTGCACGTGCTCCTCTCTTTGTCGCCGAGCTAAATGGATCCTGGGGGTGGGGTTTTCTAACGTGATGTTATGCTAATCTAACACCCTTCATGAAACGTGTCTAATAAGGTATTGTTGACAATCTAACCATCTAGGGAGGTAAACCACTTAGACTTAAGACATGAAAACAATATTAGTTTGAATCTATTCATGATCGCAACAGATTACATTTCCGGTGACAGAATGCTACTGTGAAGGGTTTCCTAATGCATCCCAGACATCCAGAGCACACTCACCCAGCATGCTCCCTGTGATGAGGATGTCAAAGAGGGTGTCGGCATAGCGACGGTAGTCGAGTCGTGAGCCCGTGACATCGAGGAACTTGGCCAAAGCATCTAGGTCCCCGCCTGCTTCGTTGAGGCCCAGAACGATCGTGTCTCGGAAAACTGTGGGCTCAAACTTCTCCTTTTCATCTGGGAGGGAAGGCAGAGGGAGAGGGTTAGGACGGGGACGTTTACTAACATCTACTGTTCATGGGTGTTGTCATTTGCAACAGTTTGAGACAGTTAATCCTGTCTGTGTCTTCACAAAAATCTAAATATCATAACCTAGAGGTGGCCACACTGGGTCCTACGAATATGTCAATAACTAGAGCCAGTCAGCAAACTAGGCAGCCAACCAACCAGTTGGTCAATAAACCAGCCTCCCAGCCGATAACCATCTAGCCAGCCCCAAAAAAAAAACCTTCCAACTAGTCGGGTATCTGGCCAGCAAACCAGCTTGCAAGCAGGGTTTTGTGTAGAGGTTTTGTGTAAGAGCCAGAGAATGCCAACAACAACAACAACCTGTTAACACTGCAGGCAGGCCTTGCAACTCAGTCAAATCTAGGGAAGGGCTTCAAGTGTTTACTGTATGGGAGTGACAATATGTGAAGAGTGTGAGTACAGTATGTGCTTGTAGGCTGTTGGAGTATTGAGTCGACAGACCAGCTAATATTGAGAATACCAACAGAAGAGGTTGAGAGGGACCTTGTCACTGGCGAAACATTCAACACATTTTGTCTGTAGCAAAAAATATCTTGAGGTTCCAGGGATTTGGTCACTAATAAACTGTCATCAAACAAATCGTCTGCTGTTTATTTACACCTTGTATTACAATTGAAGGAGTATATTTCTAAACGTGTTTATAGTAACAAGACTTTGCAATGAACATTCAGTACCTTTGCAACATTGCAATGCAACACAACAACACAACATTTGTTTCCTTGCCAACGTGTCTGGTAAAGAGCTAGCATGCGGCCACGGACAGCTGTCTGAGGTACTTACCCCTTTTCCTGGTCTTAAACCTCTGGCCTGTAAGCACTGGCTTCTGCTGCTTACCGGTATTCATAAAAGTCCTGAAGAGGAAACACAATACTTCTTAGCACTAAACACTTTTTCATCATCTAACGCACACATGCACAAACACACACAAGGTCCAACCAGTAGCCCCTTTTGTGTTTTATATAAAGATATGGTTTAATTAGTAACCTTTCTGTTAAGTACATGATATATACAAATGATTTGATACATTTGAATAGTGGTTAGGCAAAGCTTACATGGTTCTCCGATAACATATGGGGGTCAGATGGCTGAGCGGTTAGGGAGTCGGGCTATTAATCAGTAGGTTGCCGGTTCAATTCCCGGCCACACAATATGACGTGTCCTTTGGCAAGGCACTTCACCCTACTTGGCTCGGGGGGAATGTCCCTGTACTTACTGTAAGTTGCTCTGGATAAGAGCGCCTGCTAAATGTAAATGTATCTTATCACCCTAGGTTTTATACTTCCTCAGTCTAACCACTGAAGAACACCCTGTAAGCCTCAATGTTCAAGGTCTCCGCCCTTCGCTAACCAGCTGTGAGTTACTCTTAGTAACAGTGCCGGCCTGAATGTAACTGTTGAAGAGTTGTCCTGCTTGCCAACCTTGTGCTCTGTGCTAAATATAGTGAGCTCATCCCCACAGTCCAAACTTCAGACTCTCTCCAACCCCCCCTTACCCATCCCCAAACACACACACATGCCCCCTTTCACTCTCTTTCTTTCTGTCTCGCTCTGGGATAGGACATCCCTTGCAATGCTACATGCACACACACACAAACAACAACGCACATGCAGTGCACACTTCTTTCCAACAGCTGGTCCAAATCAGAAAACTCAATGAGAGGGCAGCCATTTTTGTGGCGGGCAAACTCTTACTTTGGAGAGCCCCAGGAAACTGGTCGGGGAAGGATTACATCGCGTTCTAATCTACAACTCCTATCCCCACTGAATGGATACTGTAGTCAACAGATTCCAAGGAAAGCTGTCTGGTTCACCGCGGTCACTTTGGCTTGAAAGATTCCTCGGTTCTGTTATACATTTACATTTAGTCATTTATCAGACGCTCTTATCCAGAGCGACTTACAGTAAGTACAGGGACATTCTCCCCGAGGCAAGTAGGGTGAAGTGCCTTGCCCAAGGGCACAACGTCATCTGGCACGGTCAGGAATCGAACTGGCAACCTTATGATTACTAGCCCGCTTCCCTAACCGCTCAGCCATCTGACTCCCGGTTATAGAGATGCTAGAACTTAAAACCAGTGGTTCCTTCAATTGCTTTGTGTATAGGCCTAGCTCTGGATCACCTAATGTACATGACACACTGTTAAACACTTGTATGTACAAATCTATGTTTTTTCTCTCTCTTTTGAACCGTGTGGGTGGTTTAGTGTTCTCCACTCACACAGAGAAGCACCATTACAGGCTCCCACTGACAGAACATTTTGACAATGTTACAGCTGCAGTTATTGAAAAATGAATACATTATCTGAATTTGCACTATGACAACTTGGAAAATAAAACAAAATGTATTTCAGGGAATTTAAATACGTGTTTGTAAGCCACGTTTCCATGATGTTTCACCTGTCCTTGTACACAACAACAGTTTTGTGTGTGTGGGTCACTTTGTTCTATCTATCTGTCTAACAGCAGCTGATGTACACTTTGTTCTGAGGAGAGGCCCTGAAGGAGCACCAAGGGACCCACTCAGAGCCACTTCTTCACCCCAAGGAGAGCAGAGGTAGCTGGGCTAAGCACCAGCATGTCTACTCTTGGGACCCATGGATAAATTTCACAGTGGTGTGTGTTTGTGTTTGTATTTGTATGTGTGTGTATGTTTGTGTTTGTGTACATGTTTGTGGTTTTGTGTATAATTATGTGTTTGTGTGTATGAGTGAACAAGACAGAGGGATGTAGAAGAAGAGGAAAAGATAGATGAGTTCATGTCAGTTTAAATGTGTGATGTGTGCAGAAATAGTGCAGCTGTTCAGAGATCCTATCTTACAAACATTATTGTGTTACCTGAGAGGGGAGTATATGAGGAACAGCTCTTTGTTCATCTCAACACCTCACTGCCACACACTTCTGCATATTTGACAGGTTTCTTCTCCATTTTGAGCTTTTATTTCATGGGCAGTTGAATTTTGAATATGTCATGGCCATGCCAAATAAATTGTTTGTCACCACAGTCCCCAGTCTATAACACAGTGTGCGGAGAATACGTCATGTGCATTATCAAAAAGACTTGTCATGTCCCAGCCCTCCAACCCCCTCATCCACCCCCCCCCCCTCCAGGGGTGTGTGGGCTGTATGCCAAGTTGACACCCCATTCCCAAAATAATGTTCTCCTCATTAAATTCCAGGAAGCAAAGCCAACATGGCAGAAAACATTGACCAGAGTGAGAGACAAGCAAACTATTGGAAAGTATCTGAAGTGGTCTGATAGGCTATGTAGGTGCCCCCTCAAGAGGGTGATGAGAAGGCCTGGCGAGAGAAGACAGGATGAAGGATTTTCATTCTCACCTCCACACCCTACTACCACTTCCGTGAATAATGCACGATGAGTCCAACGAAGTTATATCCTCGAATAAAAGGACTAGGCCTGTACAAGTTGAGCTCGACTAGATACCTACCAGTTCGGTCGAACAGGAAGCACAAAACTCTCAGCTACATCGAGCCTTTTAAAGCACTGTATTTGGCCGCCAGCGAGATAGGTCCACCGGAACACTACAACCGATTAATTGTAGGGAGTAACGGTAGCCTGAAGTGCGCCACTTTTCTATAAACACAATCGCAGCATTCCAGGAATGCCTTTGAAATATTTCACCCAGACAACCTGTCAATTCAAGATAATTGATCATCTGTACACGTGCATAGATGCTGTGCTTTATTAATTTCCAAAATCCTTTTCTCAGCGTGTTGTAATGAGCAACAGAAAAGGAGGAAAGCAATCCACCCTTCAAATTAATCCTCTTCTGTCCACACTGTGACGAATTAAACAAACATTTCTTCAATTTGTTCTTGAACAATATCGCGCACCTGTGGCACTAGAGTTGTGATGTTTTGTCTGTCTCAGATTCTAAATTAGTCCGCTAAAAAAATAACAAAAATACATATCATGGCCTAAATTGCAGTCTATAAAAACGGATACAGTCAGCTCTTAATGTTTAGTTTACTAGTGTGAGTAGGACTAATTGCCACTGAATCATCAACAATAGGCACATTTTTATATGACAACAAATGTTAAATCTTGTAAGTTTTTATGATATGAAATTGAATTGAGATATAGAAATTCTAATGAATGTTACTAGGATAACACAGAACAATTGTGACTTACCTGACAGTGGGTGACTAGCAAGTTGATGTGGTGGACGAGAGGCAAAGGAACTCAGATACACATCAACGTACATCGAGTGGCAGTCCGGTAATATGCAGCCCGGCAAAATCCTATGTACCTAAAATAGGGGCGTCCTCACAGAGTGATAAAGCAACAATTTCAAATATGACTCCGCAAAGTGATAAATATTAAAACTGGCAGGTAGTAATTGGTCTTGAACGGATCATTCGCAATACGTTAAGACAAATACGGGTTTCTTTCCGTTTTCAATCAGAGACGAATCTAAGGCACCCCTCTTCGCTTCTCTGTGGTGTATTCCAAGGTTTATCTAACAGTTTAGTGACAGTGTTATAAATTGGTGGAGTCGCTTACTCTAGCCCTCAGCCCACACCTAAGTCTTGCAGAGGGTGTAACCTGTCTAGCATAACGAGCATCTTCGGCAAGAGATTGTGCACCAGTTTGGCACAAGAATATTGCAGTAAAACAATGGCAGCTCCAAAAAAGGGGGATCTTTCAGCGGCAGAGAGGGAACTATTACAGGTTATTGCCGCAGGTAAGGAGTATGTTCTTAATGTTGGATATCGAATTATTTAAGAAATCAGTTACCTTTTCAAACCTTTCAATTATGTAGCAACTTTATAACTTTATCGATATTTTTCTTTATTTAAAATTATGTCATGATAACCGCACCTTGTCTAGTTGTCAATTTGGGTTCGTGGTCAAAGTTATTTTGAGTCAATGTAGGTTCTCATTCAGTCATGAATAAAAAGGTTTACTGTCAATAGCTTTTTATGATCAAAACAATGATTATGTAGTATCTGTTTCCAGAACCTAATGGATTGAATGTGGAGTGAGGAAATTATGCCATTTCCCCTTGGGATGAATATTAAATATTCAGTGTAAAAAGATACATCATTTATATATACTGTATCAATGTTTTGTGTTGTCCTCTTTTTTTACAAAGGTGATGAACAAGAAGTTGCAAGGCTGCTTGGAAGCAATGATGTCCGGGTGAACTGTTTGGATGAGGTATGGGGAGGGTAAATACTATTATACAAGTCCACAATCTTCCCTGAGAAGGCTGTGGTAGGATTGGGTACCTTTGTTGTTTGCTAATAAACAATAAAACAAAACAAAAATTCCTCAAATCGCAAATAATTGAGGAATTCAATAGAAACAGTGATACTTAAATCAGTTAAAGTATCTCCAAAATTGTTCACATCTTCCACTTCAGTTAAACACAAATAATTAAGCACTGAGAATTGATTGACATTCATGATATTTGTGACAGTGAGTAGAATTATGTTGCTGCTACTTTAGCTGTCTTTATACAACTGTGATACCTTGATGGGGACGCATAAGCAGCATCTGTTAGTCATTGTTATGAAGACATATGGAGAAGACTCTTAAGGGCCGGATGCACTTCTCCATGGTATTGTGTAATAGCATCATGCCACTAGATGCACCACTCAGACTCCTTCAGTGGCCTTTGTCTTCGGGAGTAGGGGGTGGGTTTAAAACAGCAGTTCACAAGTGTTTCTGGTCTGTCAAGATCAGATGTGACAGCAGACTTTGACATCATTAACAACACAGTAACTGTCGGGTGGATTTATATCATAGCAGGTCTGACGTGTTTCTCCACGTTTTCACACGTTGTTGTTGCTACGGCAGCACTTAATGCATAAATAATTCATACTGGCACTGCTATAATTTGTGAATGAGATTAGTCAGACACTCATTTTAAAATCTGATTAACTAAAAAACTAACTCTCATAGCTCTTACCACCAAGTGTCTAATCTCTAACCATCCCTCACTCTCTCTGTCTCTCCTCTCTCTCTCCTCTCTCTCCTCCTCCTATCGTCCCTATCCTCCTCCCCTCCTGTCGTCCCTCTCCTCCTCTCCTTCCTCCCCTCCTCTCCTCTCAGTATGGCATGACTCCTTTAATGCATGCAGCATACAAGGGCAAGGCCGAAATGTGCCGGCTGCTGCTGCAGCACGGGGCAGATGTCAACTGCAACGAGCATGATTATGGCTACACCGCACTGATGTTCGCAGGCCTTTCAGGTCAGTCAGTGCACCTTTATGTGGAGTTGACTTCTAACAAAACAAGACCTAGGGAGTCAGGTGGCTGAGCGGTTAGAGAATTGGGCTAGTAATCAGAACGTCGCTGGTTCGATTCTCGGCCGCGCCAAATGAAGTTGTGTCCTTGGGCAAGGCACTTCACCCTACTTGCCTTGGGGGAATGTCCCTGTACTTACTGTAAGTCGCTCTGGATAAGAGCGTCTGCTAAATGACTAAATGTAAATGTAAGACCTAAAAAGAGAAACTGGGGTCTATGGGTGGGATTTCCCATTTTACGTATACCCCTGTATGTGTGGTTCCTGTCTCAACAGGAAATACAGACATCACCATCATGATCCTGGACGCAGGAGCAGAGACTGACCTGGTCAACTCTGTGGGCCGCACAGCTGCACAGATGGCTGCCTTTGTGGGTGAGAAGCGCACTTTGATGCCAAGATCTGACCCTAAAACTTGTATTTGTACCTGCACTTGTGTACTTATTACCTGCACTTGTGTACATGCACTTGTGTACTTATTACTTGCACTTGTGTACTTATTACCTGCACTTGTGTACTTGTACCTGCACTTGTGTACTTATTACCTGTACTTGTGTACTTGTACCTGCACTTGTGTACTTATTACCTGTACTTGTGTACTTGTACATGCATTTGTGTACTTGTACCTGCACTTGTGTACTTATTACCTGTACTTGTCGCAAACTGCACATAAACTCAACTCAAACTTAAAACACACCTCATTAAGTTAGTACAGCCCAACTCCTGCATATGATCTAACCTGTCTGAGGGTCCCTTGATCAGTCCACCTCTTCCTCTGCTTGTTCAGGCCAGCATGACTGTGTGACAGTGATCAACAACTTCTTCTCGCTAGCGAGGCTCGAGTACTTCACCAGGCCCCAGGGGCTGGAGAGGGAACCCAAACTGCCCCCCAAACTGGCTGGGCCACTGTACAAGATCATCATGACCACCAACCTCAACCCAGTCAAGGTACTGGACTGTTTCGATTCCGATGCCATTTTAACACACCTGATAGGATACAGTCACTATGATGTTTTTTGAGGGAGTTAACAGCTAATCCTTTTTCCATATACAACAGGTGGAGTAAATAATGAACAGATTTAGTTGAATCAATGAGTTGTCTATTATGCTTTGTTTTATTCCAGATCTAATGTACTGTAAATCATGTACATAGCAATCACAGCTTCTTAAGTTCTTTAATGTTTGTTTGTTTTTATATGGAAGTTAGGATTTTCAGTATAAAGCCTTCTAGGAGATAGTAAAGCTCAGTTGCAAGAGATAGAGACTTTCTATTGCTACTGCATAGGAGATCAAATTGTACATTATAAAGTATTTAAAAAAAAAAGTTCTCTCAGGGACCAATACATTTTTAGGCAGCTTAGTTGGCAATAAATGGTCGGCAGTACGTAAAATCCATCAGATTGGATGTATAGTAGATATGTTGACTGACAACAGGGGGTACATGGCTACTACATGCTCATAGTGGAACATGAGTTGGAGAATTCATTTCATAGCTGGGCCTTGACAGCCTTGAGCCCTTTAGATTCCATGAGACCCACATGATTCATGTTGGCTCAGACACAGGCCACTGGCATCCTGACTTCTTTGGGATCGTCTATATATATCTGACTAACTGGGAATGGACACAGGACAGACTGACACTGCACAGTAACATAGCAAGTCCATGAATTAATTGGAATTTATGAATTATTTGATTCATTTAAGTATCATATTCTTCTTTGTTCAGCTTGTATACAAATACAACTTTTCTATTGTCTTTGCAAGCATGTAAGGCTGATGGTGTGCTCCTTTGTTTTTTGGCTGGCTGCCAAAATCATAAAAAGCACAGTTTGTGACTGTCACAAAGGCATGGAAACTGTACTTAAACACCCATTAAGTCATAGTAGCTTGTTTAGCCGCCGTGATGAGTAACAAAAGCTATAATCTGGTCCACATGTGTATGTCTGAAGGAGAAAGCAATGCATTTGGAAACATTGGAAAATCATCATTCGTTTCACTTAAAATGTTTTGTTTGACTTTGCCCACTTTGAAATGTGAACCATGATGATTACATCTGCTTCCTATCAAACACACCAAGCCATACCAGAGCAGAGCAAAGGATAGGGTGTGATACAAACAGTCTTGTTCACAGATATAAACTGTGAACAAGATCTTAGGATGAGTTGAGCATCCTCTCCTCTTTTTTAACACTTTCTTTCTGTTTTCTGTCACTTACTTACTTACTTACTTTGACATTTGAATGGCATTTGGGCAGTAACTGGATAGCTCTGCTCTACCTTCTGTAAGTCGTTTCTCTCAGTAATTTTTTTCCCCCATCTCCTTCCCTCTCTCCACTTACTCTTTCTCTCTCCTATCTCTCTCTCTCTTTCTCTCTCCTCTCCCTCTCTTTGAATCCTTCCTCCCTCTGCGCCTTGTCCTCTCTCGCAGATGGTGATGTTAGTGAAAGAGAACCCGTTGATGGTGGATATTGGCGCTCTCGAGAAGTGCTACCGTGTTATGGACCTGCTGTGTGAACAGTGTGTCAAGCAACAACAAATGAATGAAGTGCTGGCCATGAAGATGCACTACATCAGCTGCGTTCTGCAGAAATGCCTCGCCTTCCTCCTGGAGCGCGACGACAAGCTGGACGCTCTTGTCAAGAGGTGGGTGGAGCCCGAGGGGGCGGAGTCTGGCTAAAGATTGGGTGACTGGAAGCATGCACATTGGCATGACTGAAATGATGACTTGTAAACATCTATACATATCTCAGATTAGTGTATGTTTAGATTATGTTTATGCCGTTAACATCCCAGAGAACACCCACTGATACTTAAAAACCAAATTGCTTTAAGGTTGTTACAGTATCTCGAGAAGTACTTATCCTCTTATTCCTTCAATGTTTTATGCAAGCTTGTTGAAAGGGAGGGATTGCGATGGCTTCCCACAGAACCAGGAGAAGTTCATTCGGGACTGCATCCGGAAGTTTCCATACTGTGAGGCTACGCTTCTTCAGCAGCTCGTTAGGAGCATTGCCCCTGTGGAGATTGTAAGTAAACTTCTAGACAACAGGTTGATGCTGCATGGGTCTGTTCTCTCTGCAGAAACTCTGGCTCTCCACCCTTTGCTGCAATTTGTTTGTCATTTTAAAGTGGCTACTTTTTGCCCCATCATCGATCAACACTTTTTCTGTTTCCAGGGCAACGACCCCACAGCCTTCTCGGTGCTAACCCAAGCTCTGACGGGCAAGATGGCCTTTGTGGACGCTGATTACTGCGCTACATGTGGGGAGAGGGGGGCGGATAAGCGGTGCTCGCTCTGCAAAACGGTAAGGCTAAAGATGAGATCTCTCTCTTTCTCTCTCTCTTTCTTTCTGTCCTTCTCTCTGTACCTAAATCCCTGTTAGACTCTTCATAGCCACAGACCTGTCCTCTTAGTCAAATATGTCAATCACGCACAAGTACGTAGACAAGAGCAACTTTTTCAACTCCTACCTCATCTTAACCTCATCCTACCTGTCTTCCAGCTGATTTACTGCAGCCTGTCGTGTCAGAAGCTCCACTGGTTCACCCATAAAATGATCTGCAGAGCTCTGCAAGCTCAAGAGATGGGCCCTGAGAGAGACACACCCCGGCTGAGAGAACTCAATGGTGACTGCTTCTAATCATCAATGGGGGACAGCATTGCTCTACTTTACTCTACTATATTCTACTATATTCTACTCTGCTTTGGTCTGCTTTACTCTACTATACTCTACTCTGGAGTCAGATGGCGTCTGCTAAATGACTAAATGTAATGTACTCTGCTCTACTCTTATGTTCTGTTCTCTCATTGTTTTTTAGTGGAGGATGAGAACGACCTGGTGAAGGAGACTGCCAACTTCCTCCAGGAGCTGTGTGTGAGAGCAGAGGAGGTCGCGGCTGCAAGCTGCCCCGCTGAGCTACTAGGATGCCCCTCCACCTCCTCTACCACCCCCCCTCCCTCCTCCTCCGCTGCTGCCCCAGGCCCCACCTACTCCCAGGACTGAGAGGGAGGAGCCCTGGCACATTCTTAGCCCCTCCCCTCATCCACATGTGACCTCAAGGCCGTTAGGGATCGATCTTTCGGTTTTACCAGCCTATCGGCTGAGCTATGAGGTCTGTGCTATGGGCCCCCCGGGGCCCTCATTGGTTCAGTAGTCTAGAGGGACAGACGGGTGCCACACACACCCAGTGTGTTTGCACCAATGGTGGAGCGGCATGCTTGCAGAAGAGGAAACAAGTCGGTTTTTCAGAATTGTGGGTGCTGAGTTGAGATTTCACAGCCATTGAAGTGCCATGAAGGAAAAGACGATGGAGTTTAGACTTGTATATGATGTATGTAGAGGCACTGAGTGTATCTATTCTGTAGGACCTGCTGTTTGTTTCTCTCTCTTGTTCTTACAGTGTATGCCTTACATGGTTATTGTGAAACCACAAATATTTGTGCCATATTCTCTGTGGAAAGTCTTCAAACATTCCTGTGAATCTGCAATGTCACTAATGAGTGCTTAATTTGAGCCTTTAATATAAAAAGGAAAGAAAACTACATTCATAGCCAAATTGTGTGCTGTTTGTCAAATTAAGTATATTGTATGTGTTATATGTAGATGTTTTTAAGTTGATAATTTGTGTATCATGTTTTATCTTAATTGTGTTTTATTTAGTTTTCAGAAGGTCAAGCAATCCACCAATGACATTCTAACCTTGTTGGTGCTATTTCCTTATCGGTTAGAAAACCTCTCTAAATTGCTTGTCTTAAATTGTAAAGTGCCTATTCTTCATTCTTCTGTCAATAAAGAGTGCTATTCTTAAATGACGACGTCTTAGCTTTGCGTTACCCACATTTCTATTGATTTCAAGATTGTGCGCTATTTTCTCACACTGCTCTGACACTAGGGGGCAGCAGTTCTCTTTTCAATATTCATCCACATATACTTAATGGGTATGTGTACATTACAGGTACAGTACGTCCCAATAGCTCCGCGGGGGATGACATTATGAAATGGTGATATCAGTGTCCCTCTCTACACTTGTACAGTAGTGCTCCTTTCATAATTTCTTATCACTGCCTATTTAAATGATTACATTTTCAGTCACACTGGAAACAGTCACCTGGCGGATTAAACTGAAACAGAAATGAACACATTGTAGACGTAATGCCCTGATTGAGCCTTCATGTTGTTTCACCAAATGACTAAATACATTTAAAATGTGCACACCTTAATGTGTGCCCATTAAGGTGCATCTTCAATGTCATCCTGATCTGGTTACACACCAGGAGGAACAGGAGACTTCAATGCTCAGTGTTCAGACCTTGTCACAGACGCGCAGCGAATCCTACGGCGATGCTCTTCTCTTCTATACCGCTCTGCTTCCCGGGAGATTTCATTCTTCATGTACCGAATGTACTCTCTTATCCCATGGGGAGGAACCCTGGACCTTCTTGCCCACAGACCAACTAATGAGCATGGCTCCCCGTCATGTTGCCTGTCAATAGACTCATAATTCACCCACCTCCATCCTTCCACCCCCCCCCCTCCTCCATTATCTCCCTCACTTCTTGCCCATATGTCAGACTCACTCAAGGCTTCAGGGGGGCATAAAAGGTGGAGCTCAAGTTTCCGTTTTTCTGAGATGTAAAAATTAGCGAACGCTGTGACGGCTCATATAACTGATAGTCTTCTTTCAAGCCCCCAAGGTTCACCTCACCCCCCCCCCCCCCCTCCCCTCCGCTTTCCTCACCCTGCTTCTGCTCCTCTTCAATATGACTAACACAGCTTTTTGGGGTAACAAGAGATCATTTTGACAGCAAGGCTTTTTAGAAGGAAATTTTTTTTTGAAAAAAAAAAAAAACTTTCGCGTGAACAATAGTGGCATGAGCTGGACAGTTAGAGAGTGGATTTATTTTCACCCGTATCAAAAGGGACACATAGCCTCAGAGAGTCCGGGTAACTTCATTGTCAGAGCCCTGGGAAACGGGTGAAAGAGGACACCTAATTCTTATAGGCGAAGTTTCTTCAGGATGAAGAAGGAGAGGGCTCTTTGTGTTGCCACTGTGCAATTTAGATTTTGAACATACATCATATTGGTGAGCTCATACATAGCAGATGGGATTCATACAGCAACACAATTTGTTTCCCATCGGGTTCCATCGTTTGATCCCAAGTTTCTGGCATGGTCCACTTCCTTGTGGAAGTCTGCCTAGGAGTTATTTAAGGTTTTTTTCTCCATCAGTTCTGTAATGTAATATTCCATTTATGAAACTTGAAATAGAGTACATTTAGAAATAAGTGTATCTCTTGACGTTAGGGTCTTTTACTGACCATTTATCGCATTGCACGAATGTGTGGCTATGTATTTAAATGTGTGAACTGCTCTTTAACAGATGAGCACACAATATGTAAAGAAAAAAAAAGCAAAGAAAAGTCCTTGTGGGCGTGGTCGTGCGTAATAAGTTCATTCAGAAACCAGCCGCGCTGACGTTGTTGCCAAAACAAGGGGACAGGTATATAAGTGGTTTAACTAAAGCTAAGGTAACATAGTAACGACAACATATCTATGTGGTGCACATAGGGTTGCCATTTGTAACTGAACATCACAAATTCAGAGATCACAAAATCACAAACTTCTGCCGAAGAAAGGTGCAGCGATGCTTCTTTCTTGTCTTTGGTACCACATCTTTGCTCTCTGTCTCATGATAAGGAACTGTCCAGCTGTTAAAAACGACGCAACGGAAAATGTAAACGCTCAAGTCATCGATCTGGCACCGGATACTCCAAGCAATATATCGATGAATCAAGCGCGTAACGGAGGGAGACAACAGGGTAGCGCTCCGCGCAAAGGTGGGCGCAATCTTGCTATTTATTTATTTATTTATTTATAATAATTGTAAAAAGAAAAGTTTTTTTCGGTGGTTGAAGTCTTTATGTAAAAAAAGTAGAAGGAAACTGGATTGAACTCTGCCGGACAATGTGAATTTGTATCTTTTAACGTCAAACTGTCCTCTCTGCTATAACAAATCTGCCCTAAAAACAATTACAGGCTGTCCGATTGTCTTTTATAATGCTGTTTAATTGCCCCAACATATATAAATGAAGTAATGCAAGTTGTACATACAGCTTATAGCTGTAATAACCTTATTAACGTTTTGATCTCCATGTCTACTGGTTACAGAGCAGAGTGAGATGGGCTGCAGGGAGCTAAGATCCACCAAGTACATCTCTGATGGACAGTGCACCAGCCTCAACCCCGTGAAGGAGCTGGTGTGCGCTGGGGAGTGCCTGCCCGCTCACCTCCTGCCCAACTGGATTGGCGGAGGGCAACCTGGGAAGTACTGGAGCCGGCGGCAGACCCAGGAGTGGCGCTGCGTCATCGACCGGACTCGGACACAGCGCATCAGGCTGCAGTGCCAGGATGGCAGCTCGCGGACCTACAAGATCACCGTGGTGACCTCTTGCAAGTGCAAGCGCTACTCCAGGCAACACAACGACTCTGGGCACAAGTCCGAGGCCCAGGCCAAGGAGCAGGCCCCCCAAGTCTCCAGGAGGAGGAAGGACCAGCGGAGGAGCAGGCTGTCTGAAGACTGGCCCGAGGAGCAGCCCGAGGAGCAGCCCAAAAACAACTGAGGTCAGGGGTGACTAGGTGTGCCACCCTGAGAGAGAAGGAAGATCTCCGTTTGCCCACCGCCCATCTCCAACTGTGTGGCTGGTAGTATGAGGTCCACCAGACTGTTGTTTTGTTATGTCATGATGTCTATGCTAGAAATAATGCGTTGATATCAAGGTAAAAAGGCCAGCTAGACAGAAACTGACCGCTGAGCAAGAATGAGTGACTATGAAGGTTATGTACATCTTTCTGTAATTGACATTGTGTGGCTTTTGGATGTGTGTTTGCAATTGCAAAAGTTATATGAGATGAAAGCCGCAACTTATCAAAATGTTGATCAAACGATGAAATCACAGAAGCACAAAAGACATATTTTATATTGTAGTGTGCATGTAAATACAATAATTGTAAGTTTAAGGGGACTCCATTTTTATCTTTAAAGGAATGCTATGATGATGTAATATATTTTTCTACTGGTATAGTTGAACTTAGAAACAAGTACTTTCTAAAACATTTGCTAGGTAAAATGTAATCACTGTCTCAATGTTTTCCAACTGAATAAATAGTGCATTAGAAATGATTGGTGTGATTCAGGTTATTTTTCTATATTGTAATCCTTACGTTCTCTTTGGATCATGCTGGAGTCTGTGATGGGTAGCTTCACAGCAAACAGGAACTCAATGACAACAGGGGTATTAGTCAGTGATGAAATCTCCCTTTCAACAGTAGAAACCCTATGCTGTTTTATTGTGAAGGGATACCCTCACCTTCAGGCTACTGCGGCTATTCCAGCAGCGGCGACATGTTATGTTGCTTCATTGTATCACATATCCTTTCATTGACCCACAGTGAAAGCTAAGTATTTAGTAGTTGAAGTGGGTCTACTATGAGTAATACAGCACTTCCTGAGACAGATGTGGGAATTTTTAACTTCCTTATTGGAGTTCAATGGTTTGAGCTAAGGGCTGACAGGTTTTACAATCTAGGCCAGAGACCTAACTGTACAAACTGGATGAATGTATAAGTGTTGCACCTAAACCCTGTCTAACATCTAATAGAACAACATGGCACCATTTTGTTTCTGTACCAGTAAAAAAACAAACTGTTTATGGACAGGCAGGAAATCTTAGAGCAGGTCTTATGTCACTCTAGCTGCAAGATCTAGTCTAACCTCCCGTCTCTGTAATTATCTCTGACAACAGATTCCCTCCTGAGTAGGCGGGATAGGAGGACCACCTACCTTTATTTATGGGCTCAACTAAAACCTCCTCTGAGAGAAAGACACTCCAAGCAACCCTGTCTGCTGAGCCAAAGTCCAAGTCCTGTTTGCTTTTGTTTGATGCCGTTTTGCTGTAAACTCATTGCAGAAGCAAGTTTGGAGGGAAGGACCTTTCCAAACACCAAGAATAAATGCACATACACTTCTTTGAATGACAGTTATTCTTGCGCATAAATAATGTATAGATTATTTACTGTTGCTCCATAAACTGCGATGGACAAGTAACGGTTATTAGCTTGTGTTCGTTGTCTGTGTAGGCCTACTGCAGGGCAAGAAAAAAAGGCCGGGCGTCACAGTCTAGCAAACAGTATCACTTTCCAGCCGGGCCTTTTGTGTGTAACTTGTGTGTACATTTCTTGAGAAATCATCTGCATTAACTTTCAATCACTTAAAACCCCGGCTCCTGATACTGGAGGAACAGTATTTGGGCCCTAAGGCCGGTTGTGTCTCCACATCTTTACTCCAGCAATGTGTAATTTGTTACTTAGCCTGTCAACACTCCAGAGCCTGACACTGTAAAACCCCACCTCTTTCTCTCTTGAACCCTGGCTTGTTTTTATAGATGAAATCTCATAATTACATGCTTATGGAAGCACTTTTAAGGCATTGCCTTGTACTGCTTTCTTTTGACAGACTTCACATCCTGCCCTTCCCCACTGACATGCAGAGATAGAGGACTGACACTCTCCCATAAACTGTAACCCACTTCTACCTGCACAGGGCTTGCACCTAAGAACAGGGTGCTTATGGGTAAGCGATGGGTTTTGGTGGGGTATTGACCTGCTGAACTGGGTGCCTAAGCTGCCTTCCTCCATGTGGTAGCAATTCACAGTGTAATTAACCTCAGTTAATTTCTTGCCGTAATATTCAGCCAACACCAGGCGGCCTGCCAAACCTCTCATGGAGCCAATGCGGCTCCAGGTCTTCCCCTTTTGTTGCCATGATACATGAGGTAGCTGCTCACCATGTCTGACACAAAGGAGAAAATAATAGGGAGAAAATCGATCCCATAAAAAACACTCCATCAGTCTATCTATATATAATGATCAAGGTGTAGCAGAGGACAGGATGGATCCGTTTAATTTGAAGATCAGATGTTTGGAACCTCTGTTTTGGACAGCCCTCGGTACAACAGCATGTATGTCTTCATTGGTGTTCTGAAATCGATAGTCAGTGTGTAATGGAGGCTTCTGTTCCTTAATGCTCACAGGAGAGGGAGTTCAGTCCTTTGGTCTTCTTCAGACACACCTGTTTCTCATTCCTCCTGGACGAGGGGTGTCCCTCTGTGTTCCTGAGCCCATGAATCTCGCTCTCTCTTCCTCTGAGAACAAAGACGCTCTGTGTTACACAGACAGCACAGAGCTGCCCCTGCGGTCGGCGCTTCTAATATATCCAATTATGGAAATGAAACTGTAATTTCACTTCACATGGCTGTTGAGTCCATCAAATGAACAGAGTAGGCATTAGCTGTTGAGCTCAGGTTCGAAGTGTAAGGAGAAGCCAGGGTATTAAGTCATTTGAAACCAGTGGATAAAAATCGGTGAGTTGAGTGTTTTTTCGTTTGTCTTTGCCTTTCCTGCATAAGGGAAGACGTGGTTAACAGATATCATGTGGTGAAATGTGATAACAGCAGTGTACTTATTACTGGAACTGGACTGTGTTTTAATGTCCTACACGTGCCTCTGCTGCTACCAAGACCCCCTACCCCGAGTCCAGACCTTCTCTACTTCATCTGTCTGTCTCTCCGGTTTCATCTCACTGCCTGTCAGTCTGGCATCGTTGCCTCTGGCCTGATCACAGAGACTGATCACTGAGATAAGTACACGTTTAACCCTCTCAGAGTCTTTATACACTCTCTCGCCTCAATGCTTACACCGATGTAGTCATAATAGGATTTGTATGATTATCCTTGTGATTTCCCATCATCACAATAATTCATTAATCATATTCATGGCCAAATGGAGCAAGGGGTATTCAAACTAATGAATTCACTCACATACAGGGCTTATCAGTGACTTTAAAGTTGATCAGACCGACTTATGCGATGTAATTATAAACCCCCATTATGTGACAAAGTGTTTATCTTCATCATAGAGTTTGTGTTTATGATCCTTACAGCTTCACGTCTACACTGTATCTGGAAAGCACTGTCAATCGTGCAGTTGGAGCTATCATTTATTTGGAGTCCTTCTCCGCTCTGGCACCTGCAGGATTTTTCCCTCATTAGTGAGAAGTGTTGCGTTTGTCACTTCATCCGAAAAGCCGGGCATTTTTCACTTCGTTAATGACATGGCACAGAAACTGGCAGCTACACTGAGAGAAAGAAATGTTCCATGCATGATAATATGGTGTTAGTTTGGCCCCAGTCAATCTGGTGAGTTAATGTGAACTTGTGCGTGGATCCAGGGGCCAAGCTCGTGCTCAGATCACTGATCTCCTTTCTTCTGGCTGACAGAGAGCTGAGAGTATCTGTCAGCCAAACCCTTCAGGACATAGAGAGAGAGAGATGGAGACCCCAACAATGGCTGGATGATCCTGAGTTTGCATGTCACACCACTACTGCTCTAAGCCGACTGACACAGACACAAAGAGATACCTGAGATTCTCTTATGATGGAACAAATAAAGGCCGAACGACCATTCGCATTCCCATAACCCGAGGACAGGCTTGCAAACCACATACTGTGTGTATATCACAGGCTTCGTTTTCCCGGCAATACTGTTATGAAACTAATATTTGTTTTTATTTATGTTCGAGACCCTATCTTCCCTTCCTCACTGTATGAGAGTATTCCTGTTTGATTGACATGACCTGTCAATCAAACAGGAATAATGAGCCTTAGCCTTGAACAGAAGTTTGCGGTTGACCAAGGCCAAGACAATCTTGGTGTGTATGCAAACACACATCAACAGGCTACTAAATGTGAAGTGGGCCACCAAAGTTCAAACTTTGTCCATGAGCATTTCCATTCTGACTTTTTGTGGAGCTGAGGTGATCAAGAGAAGACTCCATTAATGACATGTATCGATAGAAGTAGGGGTTTACTTTGATTCTAGTGAATCACAAACCCCTCCAATATCTCCTGGTTGGGGCCATTTGTATCTTGTACAATTATATTCTGTTAAAACTTTCTATAAAACAAAACAAAAAGAATCTTGCCATATTTAGAGAGTCCAAACTGAGAGTTGTTGATTTTTGAATGTAATTTCTGGTTTGCTTGGAGAAAATGGTCTCCAGCTTCTTCCATTGGAGGGCCTGTATTATCACAGGTGTGCATGAAGTCCAGGTTCTTCATCTGTGAAGGGTGGAGTGTGTCACTTCACTTTGTTGCCAGAGCCTTGATAAGCCTCTTCCTCTCTGCCGTGATGGTGGGCGCCCTGATGACATCAGCACTCATCGCCACGGGAGATCAGTAAAGTTCTACTTGGGTGGGCCGGATGAGGAGGATATCTGCAGCCAGACAGCTAGCTGAGCCTGTCCAGGGGACTGCTGGTGAGTCTCACTGGCCCTACTGTCTCTCTCTCTCTCTCTCTCTCTCTCTCTCTCTCTCTCTCTCTCTCTCTCTCTCTCTCTCTCTCTCTCTCTCTCTCTCTCTCTCTCTCTCTCTCTCTCTCTCTCTCTCTCTCTCTCTCTCTCTCTCCATGTCTCTCCCTCCCTCTCTCTCCCTCATGCTCTCTCCTTCCCTCTCTCCCCCATGCTCTCTCCCTCCTCCTCTTCCTCATTCTCTCTTTCTCTCTCATTCTCTTTCTCTTTCTCGCTCTCTCTCGCTCCCTCTGCTTTCCCTCTCTCTCTCTCTCTCTCTGTCTCTCTCTCTCTCTCTCTCTCTCTCTCTCTCTCTCTCTCTCTCTCTCTCTCTCTCTCTGTCTCTCTCTCTGTCTGAACTCCTTCCTCCCTCAGTGAAGGATCATGATTAACTTTTGGCGGGAATGCATTTTGCAACTTACATTAAAGTCAGAGGCGCAGAGTATCTGGGCTGGTCTCTCTTTCTGCTCCTCAGCCGGTCTGAAGAACAGCAGATGTGTATCCTAGTCTTTCTCAGACTGCCAGAACATATAAAGGTAACATCTGTCCAATAGCTCTGTATTTACATTGAATGTTCAAGCAACGGAGGAAGTTTGTTTGTCATTTGTTGTGTGGAAAATCGTGTTCTGGCTGTGCTTCATGCAGAGGGTTGGATTGGAAGCCATTACAAGTTGAGTTGAATATACACACACACACACATGCCAATTGCAGAAAAATAAATCCTTATCAATACTTAGAATGTGGAGACTTAAGGTCGTTCTATTATGGTCAGATCACTCGTCGGTTAAAGATCCAAATCAAGGTTTCTGAGACATTTCTTGACGCCAAACTCTACAAGATCAAACACATTCAAAATCAAAAACAAGAATCTGTATGACTGATACCTTTATGTTTACAAAGTAGCCTGATCACACAAAGAAAACTCAAAGGAAAGAAATGTAATCTCTACATGTGAGAGTAACCGTTTCACCCTTGGTAATAGTTTGATTACAAATCAACAAAGCGTTACTGGGAGAAGCAAGGCCTGCAGCAGTAGGCTTCCTGGCAGAGATCCTCTTAATCAGAGAGAACACTGTAATCTGATTAAACACAGTTTTTGGGGGTTGACTCCGACTGCGGCTAAATGTGACTGAACAAATTGCTACGTGGGTCATGGTTTACAAGTTACAAGAGACTGATGGATGGATTGACAGATGATAGCCTCAGGAAAAGTGAGAGTGAGAGAGAGAGAGTGAAAGTGTATCAGAGAGAAAGTAAACGAGAAAGAGAAAGAGAGAGAGAGGGTGAGGGAGATATTATGAATTTCGTGGCAAACGAATATGCCAACTAATTGAATCCCTCTAATCAAATTAGTGTACTAAAGTTATGTCTGTTTAAGTCTTTAACATGTTATAAACATCACAGCATCTGTTAGTTAAATGGAGCAGGACCCAATTCATTATCTGGGCTACAAAGTAAATACTGATGGAGAAAAACGTAAACAACATTAGTCATTGTATCAAAAGTATCATAACTATTGTAATCATGGTGATAATGGTAATTATGTGCATTTCCTGCATGGTGGCACACAAGTTCTCTGTGAAACCAATTGATGTCACTATAGCGGAGTGATCTCAGGGCTCTCGACTGATGATGAAACTGTTAGAGGAGTCTGCCTGCGCTCACATGAAGCCTACAGAGTTTCCTGTCCACGAGACCGCCTCATTGTGACGGGCACCCGATCCTGAGAGACAGGAAACGAGGAGAGCTCGGCCATTTGTACCTAGTTGAGGATTGTGTGACACAACTGAATGCTCAGAAACCACCTGATACGCTTGTTCCTCACACGATGAGCTCATGTTTTTGGATATGCGCCTTTGACAAAACCTTCACGCGTTACATTGCACCGAGCTCTGATGTTACTGAGAAAAAGCACTGTTAAGTGCTACCGGTGTTGTGTATGTGTATAGAGGAACTGCATCAAGCCTTTTTGGCTGGATTCACAGCAGTAACATGACCCTGTCTTCTATAACAGCTGCGGAGTGACTTCCCCTAAAAAATCCCTTATCAATGGTTGCCATGGCAACTGGAGGTGACATGAGATCCTGCTGGCTTGCGTTGAACCTGGCTGCCTGTTAGTGTTGGTTGAATGGAGGCTTGTCACAATGATGTATGGATTTGTTTTCTAATCCTTGGGGTGAAACATCCAGGTGTTTACACACAAAACACATCCTCCTGGTCAAAAAGGAAGTTGTTAGGAGATGAAAGGCATAACAGAGCCATTAAGGATGGAACCCTGAATCAGAAAATGAAAATAAAATAGAATAGATTTACTGTCACTGCTGCCCGTTACAGGTTTGTCCTACAGTAAATTCTCAAAACATTTTGTATTTCTAAGAAAAGTTTATCTTTTCCAAAGATTTAACAAATGTAATAATAATTATTTAAGCCTCTTAACTGTGAATAATCTAATTTTGTATATAAAAATTTGACATGGCCTGTAAAACCAATTTGTGGTTCCCTAAGGGAAACATGATTGGGGTTGAGTTTGTAGAAGATGCTGTGTGAATGCTCATGAGGAGGGCTAATGCCATGCTTTGGTCAAATATACATACAAGTGGAAACAAGATATCGCTGAGAGGATGATGGACAAACCCCAGAGTTGGCCTGTGGCTGGTGTGTGTACAGGAGTGCATTTGGAAATGGGCATGAGTAGTTGGGTAGTTGGTAATGGAAAAATATCCTGGAGAATGTTGAATAGGAGACATGAAGACCATGGACAGCATATTTTATCCATGACAAAATATGACTGCAGCTCTCAAAATCTGTTTTGAGTTATACAAAGTTTGACTTTAGTCAAATACGCTGCAGAGGGGTTGGCCCTGTATGAAACTCCCATATGGGCATAAGATACCAGTTAGAAACTCAGAGACAACACTCTTCCAGGGAGTCATCTGTCAAATCACTGCATGCATCATTCTTCTCAGGACCAAGGTGTTAGTGGGGTGTGTGAAGTCTGCAGACTGCACTAGGCTACATCTGTTTGTGTCACTTGGACTCACTGAAGAGGACCCACAGTATTAAAACGTCACAGACACATTTACACTCGCTTGTTAACAATCTATCCGCCCCAATTCTCTGAAAGTATTTCTGCTGGCGGTGCCACATTGTCTAGACTATGTACTGTATATGTGGCAAAAATATATCAAAGTATATTGTCACAATATAATAATTTGTCAAGCAATCATTTGTAACACAGTGCCTTTCGGAGACTATCTATTTTGTATTGTGGACGTTTAAAACTGAATTTTAACACATTGGCACGTGAAATGGCAATGTGTGAACTCGTCATTGAATGGGAGCTCAGGAATCTGCTCACTGAAATGTCTGCTCATTCTCTGATCAAACCTCTGCTTTCAGTTTTCTCTGACCTGCCACTATAGACGAGGAAAGGATTTCCCATTTAGGATAGAGGTGTTAGAAATAAGATTTGGATTTAGTTGCGTTTATGTATGCATGTATGTGGGTGTGGATCATGGTAGATACAAAACACTGAATTACCTGTGCATGCCCTTACCTGGAACAAATCATACAGTACTGTGTGCCACTTCCATAACAATGGAATGGGTGTCATAAAAGTGTGCATATCATTTTTTTTTTATATTCATCACAGCATTCACATTTTTCATTGAAATGTTAAAATCTAATTGTTAGTAAAACGGATATTTCATGGTGGAATTGGATCTCAAATAGACCAATTCACCATGCAGTTGGCATATTTTTATTGCACTTACACGTCATGTTTGTTATGAGTTAAATTGCTCGAAATGTGTTTTAATTATTATTTATTTTTGGCTTTTGTGGTACAATCTATTGGATCACAATGCCACCTAGTGGTTAAAAATCAACTGCTTCAAGAAGAAGAAGGAGACATTGGCCCAGTAGATGGCCGTGCAACAATTTACTTACATGCCAAAATAAACCCACACACTTGTGGCTGAAGATAAACACAACACTGTTCTGGTTATCAGCATCTTTAACCACAAGTGATTTTTGTTTAAAATGGTTGGGTCTTACCAGAACCCACAGTGGGTGGAAGAAGCTGATGTTAGTGTATCTGGGTAATGATGCACTGGGACCCCAGAGTCCAGTCGTGGGATTTAGTGGACAGGGGTCAGGGAGAAGTCACATACAGCTAACGTAGAGAGTTTTGACCACAAGGCTGTGGACCGACATAGAACAACAGAAACTAACCGTCCCAGAACCCTCTGCTGTTCCTATCGACCTCTCTGGTTAGAAAAGAAACACAAATATTGCTCTGAGGCCAAGGAGGACTGATGATAGAAATATGCCAATGCAGTTCTGTAATTTGCTTTTCAAAATATACAAACCAAAAACACATAAAACGAAATGGGCCAAAAAATCACTCATTACAACAGCAATTTCCTGTTTGTACGAGTCTTCTAGCTGCCAATGAAAATGCTATGTGTTCACCCCTTGCATTACATGTCAATAATGTGCAATGATATTGTGAGGAGGAATGTGTGATTCATATGAAAACTAGTATTGTGACATGCAATCTACAAATATATACAGATATGTGAATAAATAAGTATTTCATATTCATATTTCTCAAATGATCTAGTGGGGTAAATGCTTTGCTCTTTGTATTGCCCAAATCCTTATTTTAGAGCCAGTGTATTTAGCCTTGGGTCGACTGAAACCATTTCCACTCCCAGTATAGCTCATGTTGATTGAATTATGGAGCCTACTGTAAAAGGCAGAGTGGAAAAGTCGAGCATGCATGGTGACATGTTTAGGTGATTTTGTTCTGAGAAGTCTTCTCGTCTGGTAACAAATCTATACCGAGGAGCTCTGTGCTTGAGAGACTTGGGTGATTTGGTTGCAGCTTTTGTCAAGATAAATACATTTTCATTAAGTGAAAAAATAGATCCTGAACAGTGAATTCTCTGCCATGGCATAAATAGTCCTATTTGGGATGGAAAATGGCGTTCCAGAGGTTTTACATGCTCTCTGTACTCTGTCAACACAATATCTGTGAAATGAATTTGCAGTGTGTGACTCTGGCCATGGGCACGATGTCGGGCTATCCCTTCTACTCCCATTTTTCCTATAAAGCATTTTGAAAGTTTCTGAGTTCTGAAAATGTTTTGCATATTTTTATGTGTGTGTGTGTCACACTATGGAAGCTGTTGAATTTTAGCAATGAAAAGTAAATGCCTTAGAATTTCTATTGCTAGAACGACATGAACATCAACAAAACCTCAAGAAAATCAACAATATTTACTCTATTTTTTGAAGACCCCAAATAGCATTGCACACAGAGGGACTGCTGGAAGTAGCTACCCAGCTCTATAGAATATGTTTGGGTGCTGCTGTAGAAAGAATAAACAGTCCTATGTGAAGTCCTATATGACATGCTAAAGATATATTGAACTAGAGGTCTACCACTACTGGCTGGGTCTATATGTAATCATATTGTGCTAATTGAAGACAAGACTAATGTGTCATGTTTGTCTGCCAGATTGTTATTGAATGAATGATACTGGGTGGAAAACCAGGAAAGTCTTCAGTCTAAAAGAAGCATGTAATTACGGCCAAGGGATGCCATGTTTACCCCACACACACACTCTCTCTCTCTCTCTCTCTCTCTCTCTTGCTCTCTTTCTCTCTCTCTCTCACTCACACACACACACACACACACACACACACACACACACACACACACACACACACACACACACACACACACACACACACACACACACACAGCAGTGATATACCACAGTTCCAAGATTAGTGACCAAGCACCAACTGCCTATTATAGCCCTGAGCCAGGCATGGGGCCTGCTAATAAATCCTGCGTGTACTCTCGCTTGTGATAGGCAGCCGTGTGTGTCCTCTGGCTTGTGATTGGATGTTTGGGAACCAACCCAGACAAGTGGTGTGTCTCGGCGGGGGCCCAGAATGTTGGTGCGGCCGCAGACTTTTGGTCGCGTGAGCCTAGCCATAGATCCACGGCCTCCACTCCACATTAGTGCATGTCTACATCACACAAGTGATTTTGTCCACCATCTAACCACGGATGATGTCATTTCCTCATTTTGGGCCCTGATATTATTTGCTGTGGGATCTAAGGGAGGGGCGTGTGTGTGTGTGTGTGTGTGTGGGGGGGGGGGTCGAGGAGGAGGAGGAGGAGAAAGGAGGAGTGCAGTCTAGTTGGACCACCATTCTAATTACAGATTTAGGAAGGAAAGAGGCCCCTGGAAGGTCCTCTGGAACTCCCATCTATGGACATGATGGATGGGACTAGAGGGATGGAGAGAGAGAGAGTGAAAAAGAGAGACAGAAAGACAGAGAAATAGAGAGAGAGAAAGGCTGTCTATAGAATGCATCACCGCAAACTCCTCTAGAAAGAGAGAGTGACAGAAAGAGTGAAAGAAGAGAAGAAGAGAGAACAACGTCAAACAAGCTGAGCCGTTTTCCAACGTCAGATCCAAGAGGCTAGATTGATCTGGGGCTGGAAGCTGCACTTCAGAATGATTGATATTCTTCTTCTCTAACTCTGCCTAATTCATGGAGGCAAGCCAAGCCTGGAGAGAAAGAGACCAGTTAAAGTGCTTCCTCTTGTTCAGGCCCAACAAATGATCTTAACTCTTTATCCCAACACATTCATTTATATTCTTTCCAAATGCGTTTTAATGATTGAAATGAAGTCCCTCATATACTTGACTGATATAAAAAAATATATGAATTTCAATGTATCTAAATATAAATTATAGAGAAATGGAAGGAGACAATGTACTGGAACCAAGACATAAAAAGGTGCTTTCTGGTGAAAGAAAAAAGAAAAAAGAAAAGAAAAAAAAAGACTAAAGAAAAACATAATTCATGGGAAATTGTACACTGTAAATGACACCCCAAACTTCCTGTAGATTAAATACAGTTTTGTATCAGCCATCATTGTGATGAGACAGGGGATGCTGCTTCACCACTCAATTGCTGCACTCAAAACTTTAGATTTTCATGACGCTGTGAATGATCATACAGAACCAAATGTCATGTCACAAGGACTTTGAGTTAGGAGTGAGAGAGGGAGTCTGTACGGAGCAACACCTGTGACCATTCAGTGTGTGTATTGGCTCTGCATCAATCTGGCAGTATGCGAGTTTCTAATTAGAACGACAGCTCTGAGTGTTCCCATTCACAGTGAACAAATCCAAGGACACTGTTTTCATTTGGAGTCTTTGGGATGGGATGAGTTCTCTGCTCAGTGTCGTAGGAGCAGCGCACGCTCACGTCTAGAGATCTGTTTATGGGAGAGTGATCATAGACACAATCGAGATTTACAACCTATTAAACTTTCATCTATGTCTGAGCCTCTGGGCTGAAGAGGATGATCTCAGATCAATCAAGCTGTGATTTAGTGATATAAACACATTGTTGGTTGAAACGGAGTCAAGGGATACAGCATATGTGTGAGGGTGTGTGTGAAGGTCATGGTATGTGCGTGTATAGACACATGTTTAGGTGAGCATTGACTGAAGAATGGAGAGAGAGAGAAAGAGAGAGAGAGAGAAAGAGAGAGAGAGAGGGAAGAAGAGAGTGTGTGTTAAACAAACAAAAAAAAGTTATAATCAGTCCTTTTCTGATGAATCATTCCCCCGTAAAGAGGTTAATCTTGTTCAATGTAAACATGGCATGGCGGTGCGACATGGCCCATTTGCAAAGAAAATGGTGCATTCTGGGTCGTTTGATTGTGGGCTCTGTAGGAACGAGTGTTATTTACCCACAAGGCCCGCAGCGAGCACGGTGGCACAGCCTAGTCCGCTCACACTGTTTACTGTTCATCCTCCTGCTGGATTAGTGTTCCACAGGCCAAAATAGGAAATTGAGTCCTGATTACAGAACCAAGGGGCCCGAACATGTGGGAAGGAGGACGCCATGATTAACAGGCTGAATTAAGCATTTAGTCTGTTTTTACTGGTTTGTTGTTTAAAAGAGCTGATTTGAAAAACCTCATGTATAAACATGAAAGATTCCACACCTTGTACTCAATGCGTGAGAAAACGTTGAGTTGTGTCCCTGCCAGCAATCCTTCTGTTTTTGTCTCCTGCACTGTAGACTTCTCTGAAAGGTCGTCACCGATGTTGAACAGGGAATGAACTTCAAGTGCAGTGCTGCTTCCATAGTAAAAACCATTTTTGGAACAAGGGTTCCTGAACTAATGATACTGATGGTCCTAGCAGAACCTTCTTGAATAAAACTCATCTTAAAATTACTTAAGAATTAGGAATTGCTAAAGGATTCTGTTCTGCAAAAACAATGCAAAATGCAGGTGGTGTTACTCTAAAATCTCTATTACTGTAGTATTCCTCCATATCAGCAGAGGGCAGCATGGCCATACAATCCCACATCAGCACCTTGTTAAAGCATCAGGTTGTGACCCAGTCACCTGCCTCTTTGTCATGTCTGATCTTAGATCAGGAGTAGCTTGAGGAAGAAGAAATCCCTAGAACCCCAAAATTGCTGCAATAATATAGTTTTTCCTGCTTGCTTTGTTTTTTTTCCATTGATTGTCAAGGGCGCTGAGAAAACTGTATTAGAGGTCAGAAACAGGCATCTGATCATGTATATGATCATCATCATTTCTAATCTCTGGAACTAATTTGGGTGTTAGTCTACAAGCCCTGCCATAGTATGTCCAGATCTGGAAAATGTGAGAGACAGATGACTGGTTTGTGAGCACTGACCCTTAACAAGCCACAGGGAAACGTTAAAACCGAGAAATAAACGATCAAAACACTAACGATCAGATTTTACAGCCACAACTGAACAGAATGCGTGTGGCATATTTTCAGAAAGAATTGATAGGTCGGATTCCGTTGCCAGAAATAAAGCTGAGCAACAACTGGTACAATAATATAACTAAAATCATTAGGCTTAGATCTATGTGGGCAACAGTACTACAAGAGAACTAATGTGCTGGCAGAACAAAAGACCATGCAGGAACTTGGCCAGAGCCTGGATAATTTAAGAAGAGAAGGAAGTCATTAAACCATAAGATGTCAACTTTACTTTTCTGAAATATTGCTAATATTAGAACAGCATGGTGAGCTGGAGGTATTGTGAAGTATAGCTTGGAAAGACAAGGGCTTTTTCCCCACTCATTTAAAATCAGTACAGGCTGTGTGTCTGGGTTTGGTGGACACGTTCACTTAAAAAAAATATGTTTTTCCTTGAGACATAGCATAGAGTATCCAAAATGTACAAACTGTACTTCGCATTCTAAAATCTCAGTTGATCTCAATGAACTGTGCTCTAAGTTTGTATGCCTGTGCACTCACTCAAAATACTATTATTTGATACCACACATCCCTGAATAATATGATAATGCACAGTAAATACAGTATATGGTTACATTAAAAAGACACTGCATTGGTCTGTCGCACACACACAGTATTTTCACATTTATCATCAGTATTTGCAGGACGAATGTATGAAACTCTCAGATATCCATGATCATTTTCGAGACTTCCTCTTCCATCACAAAAGATACTTCAAGCACAAAGGTAAGCCCTATGACATCACATCCTTCCATACAAAAGGCAGCTGCTGGACTATACTATGAATTTCATGTCGTACGTAGAACTCTCTGAACACCTTAACACGTTTAAAATTGCATTATCTCCATCTCATGGAAATGGAAGACACACTGCTGTAAAATCAATTTGCTCCCGTAGCTGTGGATATATTTCAGATCTCAGATGGAGTTAAGACAGTAATGTTATGAAGTTACACACCCGCCTACCCTGTCTCTTCTACTCACACAACAACAGGCTTCAATTCCAATTCACTGAAAAACGGCCCAGTGGAACCGGCTTTGAAACACACCAGTAAACGGACCACAAGAAAGATAAAAGACATAACAGAGTTAGCTTTTCATTACTATTCTTCATTTGGAAAGTTTGCATTTTAACACTCATTAAAGTAATAAAAAGTCATAAAAGACAGCGCTGAACTGTAAGTTGAAAGCAACTCAGTTTAAAAGAAAGCCAAAAGCTCATAACAAAACTTCATGAACTCTTAAAGGCATTGTTGATTTTTTATTTCAATAGAGAATTATATTTCAGAAATCTACAGAATGGGAAGCTAAGGACTAACCAATACATCTCATTAATTTTAAAATGAATATCCAATATCAAATGTTAACTTTATTTTGAAAACCCTTTGGTATTCCGATTAAGAGTTTAAAAGATGCATTTAAATTGTTATTTTACAAACCACAACTTCTACAAAATAGGCTGGGGCATGTGAGTCCCTTTAGAAAACGTGTCATGGGTTCAGTAAGTTGTGCCTAGGCTTGCGTTACCTTACAGTATACCTGATTGACAATGCCAGGTTGCTGATGGATGCCTGTAGAGCTGTAAGTTAAACTCAAGCATCATATTCACCTCTTCACAGACTTAAAAAATATCCAGACATAAGAAGCACACACACATACAAACTCACAAATACACACCTGCAAAAGACTATGCTGTGAAAAGACTCACCTGCAGAAAATTCCTCCTCCCTCTGGGAGCAGTCAAATTAGCGGTGCAGTATTACTGAGACTTAGGTCTTTGTCGGAGCAAGAGGGGCTGCCCTGCCCAGGGAGGGCTCACAGGACTGGGTTCAGAAGCACCACGACAAGCCCTGGGGGTACTGCCTTGGCATTGCTTGCCTGGCCCAGCCAAAATGAAACCATATGAGCATTAATACACACCCTGGGCCAGCAGCGACGGATTCCTTTACATAACTACTAATTGCCCTAATTTGTTAGGTAAACAGAGTGTTTTTCTTCTGGACTTTAAACACGGGACCACCGGATGTGGCGCTCTCCTCGTACAGGACTGAGAGAACACTAACAGCCGTCAAGGCTTTTGGTGGTCTGTTAAAGCAATTTCCTACAAAATGAATCTAATTTCCTCTCTGTTCCAGACTTCATATGTGTGGTTTACCCACTGCCGTAGCCTATAGGTCCAAACCAGGGCACGGGAATATCAATAGATCCCTGTAACAAGACAGATATTTTTTAAATATTTTCATCATACAGCACAATAAAGTTATTAGAATAATGGAATTGAGGTAATATAGGAAATCAAATGGTGGGCATTTTTGTTACATTTATTTAAACAATATTTAAATAAAAGGATTCAATTTTCCAAGGTTCCTTTTTAAATTAGCAGTGTAGTGAACACATACTGAAAGCAGACTGAAAATGTAAATAGTTATAGACTGTGAAAAAACAAGAATAATTAAAAGACACATTACCCTTCATTTAATTTATTTATTAAAAAAAGTTATTTGGCATCTTTCAAACAATGTTTGAAATAATAAATTGAAGTAATCTGAAATGAAAATAAATGTAACTAAATATGACTACTGGACACTGATATGATATTCTTTCCAGTTTTTGTATGGAAACCGAATGTGATAAAACATATAATACTCATTTTACTTCCACCATAACCCAACACCATACCCTTAGGCATACTTGCACGTTTTCCCTAGCCACAAAATAAATTTTCCCTGTGGTGGACAAAATAAAAATACGTCAATTCAGCCAGATAACCATACTAAAAACCCAAAGTAGAATAAATCACTCTAACCAACAACAACGCATTTAATTGTGCTGAATAAAATGTTCTCAATCTGTTGTATTTCCCCAACACTCCTGTCATTTTCACATTGTGTGTTTACAGTGTGGCATTTAAATAAACTTAGTTGAGTAAACTATTGGATTTAAACCGTGTCTTGCTGTTAAGTATTCTACACACAGAGTGTGATGCTTACATATGAGTTTCAAAACACAAAATCACACAAACTCACAGTAAGAAGACTGTGAAACTCTCTTTCATGAATAGTAAGTTCTGGTTAAAAACTGGTTAGATACTTGCTGAGATGTGTTTTGTGTTACCAGCCTGAGAAATGCATTGCAAAACACAAAATAATATCAGCTGTCAGGCCACGGACAGTCGACTCAATCACCTGACTGAATATATTCACCTTGCAACGCACCATAAATACACGCACAGCTAATAATGTGTCGAACCCTCCGAATCCAAAACCTGAGCTATGACGCAACACAGGCCTTAAAAAAAGTGTTGGTAGGGGTCAGATAGCTCAGGTCCAAAATAAATTGGCCACTTTTTCTGAGGCAACAGCATCGGAATGGTGCAGATTTATTGTGCGTTGCGTTTTGGAGGAAGATCGTATGCATGTGGTCAGTCGCAGTGAGCCAGTGACCCAGCCTCCCTCTCACGTTACGCCCTATATATAACATCCCCCCTTGGCCTCCTCCTCCTACCCTCCCTTGCGCTCTCTCGCTCTTGCTTCCTCTCTCTTTCCCTCTCTCACACAACTTCCCTGGAACCACCTTCCTTGTCCACACTGGCCCCGGCCGTCTCTCCTGTCACCCGAGCTCCTCCTCAGTCTCCCTGTGTTTACCCGCGCGCCGCCTGGCAACCGTCCGCATGCTCAGGATTATCGGAGGCCCTGCCTTTCAACGCCAGCGTCTCTGCCTTCCTGCAGCCCGATTCTCTGGGAAATACAGGGCTGGAGGTGCGAGTTGAGTGGGGCCGTGGAGGAGTGCTGTGATTTAGGCTTCCCGTCTCCCCAACCGTTCCTCCGTGCTCTCTCTTTCACCCCCTTTTCTCTTTGCTCCCCACTCTCTCACTCTCTCGCTCTCTCTTTCTCCCTCTCGGTGGTGCTCTCACTCGTGTTGACTTGGGAAGCTTTGGTCCAGCCAGGCGGACAGGGCCGGGTGGATACCGCGAACGATGGATCACTCTCTGTTCGGCTGTCTGCGCAGCCCTCATGCCCCCACACAGGGCCTGCACCCCGCCTTCACGCAGTCGCCCCTCACCCTGCACGGGCGCTCTGACCACGTCTCCTACCCAGACCTGCCTGGCTCCTCGCCCACCTGCGGCTACCCGGGGGAGGACGTGTATGGAGCTCCACACCACCGAGGGCACCTGCCCCAGCAGCATCCCCACCACCCGCAGCACCAGTCTGGATGGCATGTGCCGCAGATGCCCTCGCCCAACGGCAGGCACGCCCTCTGCCTGCCACCGCCCGACACCTCCGCCCAGGAACTCTGTGCGGGAGCGGCCAATCTCTGCGGCAGCAACAACCCCAGCCTTGGGAGCAGTGACTCCGTGGGGGTGGCGTGTGTGTCCGGGGACTATGGTCGCCAGACGGTATCTCCAGAGCATTCGGACAGGCGGAACAGTAAAGGGAAGAGTGATAGCTCAGGTAAGACGGAAACTTCCTGACCCATCAAAGGTTTCAACTTTGCAATTAATTACTGGTTTGGTTTCTTTAAAATGTAAAGGTATATGTTAATGCAATGAGGCCTGAAAAGGATCGAATGAAAACATTCACACCATTTGGAGCTAATTTTCTCTCAATTCTGGGGGACAGATGAAGTAAACAAAGGGTCTGATAGCATCGCTTTTGCATTTAGTTGTTTTAGCGTTCATGTACATATTTACACAGCATCTTTTATCCTTTGAAGGAACTGTAAGGGAAGTTATTCCACCAAACTTCACATTCTGTATTTTCTATTTAGTTATTTTAATAGCAATGTGCAGATTATTTAAGTCTAGTTTTATCAAGGCAAAAGTACACTAAAATCTGTCAAGGTAAAATCACACAGCTATTGATATAAATATAAAAGAGAAGTTCTGTTTTACATTATGTATGCCTTGGCTGTACAGGGGCAAAAGGTTTCATTTCCAAAACAACCTACAGTGATAAAAAATTCCTTATTTAATACCTTTCATACAAAATGTGCATTAACTAACCCCCTGATATTTATTGTTTTACATTAGATTGATTTTAACAAAACAGTACTGCAATTTGTAGACTGCAAAATTTACGATGACAATAAAAAGTACAGTTTAAAAGAGGATGGAACTTTACCTTTGTCTAAATAATATTATTCAACATTTTGTACTTTTCAGTTAAATGTATTAATGTGAGAGGCTATTTTGTGCAGTCAACTAGGTAGCTGCTCACTACATCTCCGCCTCCACTTGCTTTGTCAGTGGACTCATAGTTGGCGAAATCTCCACAATTATGATAGCTTTTATAATATATTGCAACAATATTGTAACACATAATTTTTTTGCGTATTTGATTATACCAGCTTCAAAGTGACACCCAAATCCTGTGATATTTCAAACAAATGCCAATCAAGTACCGGTGAGTGTTTCTTATAATGTGTTGTTTTATAGGCGACCTGCCGTAGACGGGTGTTTCTTTGTCTGTCTCCTCAGCCTCTGAGCTGTAATTGGCTGAGACGTTTTCCCCTCAAGGCATTAATGGCCTACAGGTGTAATCCTTGTGAAGCCTGCTTTTAAAAACTGTTACAATGGCTGTCCACCTGGTCCTTTTCATAGGCTGGACCATAGGCAGAGTTTATGACCTCAAAGACAGAGCTCACCTATCAGGGCACAGCTGGGCTCAGAACCAGGCTCAGGACTCCAGAGGAGAAATAATCAATAACATGCACCATCAAATTGCATGTCAGCCTGAAATAAAATGAGAAATCATGAGAGTATGGTAAATAACTAGAACAAACATAGTACAAACATAAAGTAACAATAAAGACTAATTATTCTCTGTGCAGATTCTGGTATGGTGCTTCTTAGGAGTGGTCTAAGATTTGAACAACAAAATTAAGGTTTCTTTCTGTGTCATTGGTAAAATGGTCTCATTGGTAAAATGGTGGACGGCTAAATCTGTACAGCAATGGCCAGAGCAGAGCAGACGCCACAGAGCAATGCCCCGCGGCACGTGTCACGGCCACCTGAGGCCTTTATATGTCACTGCCGTGGTGGCTGACGTCTATGATTTGATTTAAGCGACAAACACTGGCTACCCTCGTTGGTGTAAGTTCACACCATTGGAGCCTTAACTGTTGTTCACTGTAGATAATTTAAAAAAAAACATTTTCCTACTATAGGATCACGTTGGATGTATCTTTGATATTCTCCTCACTGAGCTGTGTTCACAAGAACTAGATGTGTGGCACTGCCATGAACTGAGTGTTCCATTTCCAATGGATTTTTATGTCAGGGGTGCCAATGTCCAAATTCAGTATGTCTGGTGGAGCACTCTGATGGATGTCCAGAAACATCCACAGTCTTTAAGAACCCAAATCCAATTTCCTAAAGTTAACTTTGTTGGCACTGAGAGATGCCACAAAAGTTTGTGGCAAACATTTTGGGGGAAATATTTCCTCCTTCATGAAGTACAGTCAGTGTATGGACCATCTTGAAAAGTTGTGGAGAAATCAATAAAGCTGGTTTTGATTAAATTACCAAGAGAGATTATACACGCTTCAAACTCCACATATCTTCTAAAACAGGTTTCCCACTTTTTTTTCATTAGCAATTAAATACAATTCCTCAAATGAACCATTACTGAGATGTTGTTTATGTTTTTGTTTTTTTCTGTGTCATTACTTTATTTCATTGTCCCACACGGAATCCCCATAAATTGATGTGCTGTATAGGGAGGCTGTGTGTTTGGTCCCAGTGATGCGACAGTGCTTCTTTCCTGGTTTATGTGATTTGTGAGCACATCTAGCATTCATTGGATAACTAATGGAATGTCAACAGGATTAATGTGTCGTGAATTTATGTGTTGTGGACTGTAGAACAGTGTCTATGTCACAACTCTCAACTGTCTTTTCTCGATTTCTGACCATGTGATGGTCAGAAATCTCTGCTCATTGAATCTTCAGTATTTAAACATGGATGCATTCTGTATAATGTATGCTCAAATTTGTTGTAAAACAATTTGGACAGAAAAAGTACTTCTGTAAAGGAGGTAGCTTTTGTATTGATTTCACACAAAGACACACAACACACACACACAATCCTGAACTTGGATGAAAGATACAATGATATCACACAAATGTTATTTGTCTTCAATTTGAAAAAAAAAACAGACAGCCGAAAAATGAATCACTCCACAGGCTCATCTTTCGTCAGAAAGTGTTGCAACACATTAATGAAAGAGATCTCATTCTGTCTGCGTTGGAAAAAGCCCAGGGCCATCCGACTCTGGGAACCCGTTCTCTGCCAGGGCTTTCTCAGGCCATCCTAGACACGTGCACTGTGCATGACCAATATCCCTATCATAAACGGTGATTGGCATTCCTAATTGTTTTGCTTTCATTTTATTTTTTGTTTCAGACGGGACCCTGCAGTTTATCACACAAGCCCCGTTTTTTCACCCCTTTTTCTCTCTCTTTCTTTTTTTGGCGACTTAACTGTGGCTGGAAAATGTTCTGTTTTTCATTTCAGATTCCCAAGACGGGAGCTATAAGTCAGACGTGAACAGCAAACCCAGGAAGGAGCGCACGGCGTTCACCAAGGAACAGATCCGGGAACTGGAGTCCGAGTTTGCACACCACAACTATCTGACACGACTGAGGCGCTATGAGATAGCTGTCAACCTGGACCTAACAGAAAGACAAGTATGTTACCTGTTAAGTCTTGCTCAAAACAACACACTTGATTTAAACATATATCTAACCCATTGTCTTAGAACAATGGTTTTTTAGCCAATAATTTGGCCCAAAACAACTCTGGCTCCTTGTCTGTAATTTTCTCAGGAATCAACATGATGGAATTAATACCACAATGACTATAATCATCCACAGCCATTTTTGCTGAAAGATTCTTCAACATAATTCAAAGATCCTTGGTCCTGTAGCCTTAGCCGCACATCACAGTGTGACAGCAGTTGGTGTGGTTTCTATTAAGACCTACACAGGCGTCACGAGTTAAAAAGCCCTCTGTGTTTTGACATTAGCAAACGGTTAGACATGTCGTACTAATGCTCTGAGGCTAATCGATTCCAAACTGCTGAGGTTCTTTGATATCCCCGCACTGCTGCTCTGGGTGTCTCAGATAGCATGTGTCACGCTCCAGATGTGCCTGTTATTCCCTTCAGATGCTGACACCAAACACACGAGAGACAAAAGAAACTTCAAGTTTTTGGTCGAAAATATATTTATGACATGGACAAGACAGCTGTCTGCATTCGAAAACATGTTGAAATCTGAGGGGGATACTGTGTAAGCACTTGCAAATAGATACCTGCCAAGCAAAGAGGCAATCGTGCTGTAGAATGATAGACACAGTATTGCAATAACTATTACTGATTGCTGATAAAGGCAGGATTAAAGGCAACTTCTGGCACTCGGTAACTAAAATAAAAGTCTAAAACGGTGCCTTTATTTTCTCTGTGTGGGTCTCAATGATCGCACTGTTTGTAGCAGTTTTGTAATCCAAGAGCAACCTACAAACTCAGCACACCCACAAGTACTTTCGGAGATCTGTTGTATAAATCCAATCAAAGTGTCTTGGCTCAGGCTGAAGCCAACTAAACCCACCCAGGATTTTGGTCTTCCTGCCTGGGGCCTGGTCCCTCACCACTCCCCCTCATATTGGCTGTCTCTCCAAACATTCCCAATACAGCTCCAATAAATCTGTGTGTGTGGGGGTTGATTCTAGATCTCAACCATTTCAACATCCTCCTCACTATTGTCTTACACCTCCTGTTACCTTCACTACTGTACAGTTTTACAAAAAGAGACTGAGCACCCGGGGTTGGCTACAAGGTCACGTACAGAGTGGCGGGGGATTATTTTGCGCAGTACAGAAGTCCGAGCAGCTCACACTTGAGGTCTGGCGTTTGGACCTGCGAATGACAGTGAGCACTCAAACACGGTACGGGAGAGTTAGTTATACGAGTCGGTGCGCGCTGAGGCGTTCATTAGAAAACGAGCCACACATGCGCGTGTTTACTCTGCTAACTTAACCCCCCGTCTTTGAGTGGCAGGGCCACTATGCAGCGCTTCCTAAAATAAATCCGACAGGATAGGGGTTACTGTGAGAAAGCAGGTCACTCCTGGGGGCGGACAGGGGGGGCCTGAGGTGGGGGGGTGGTAAGAGAGAGGACGAGAGGGGGTGAGAGGTACGAGGCTTTAGGGGATGGGAGGTAAGAGGGAGCAGCCGGGGGTGTAGAGGGGGACGAGGTGGGGGCACAGGGGTTGTTGATTGGTCCAGATCTACGCGGGCCGTTTTAGGCAGCAGCTTAATCATCACTGTGGGAGACGCAAATACTAAACAAGCTGTCGAGTCAGGGAAAGAAGGCTGGGGACGAGAGCCAGAGAGCCGCCGTCACCCACGCATCAGCACATACCTGACCATGTGGAAATAAGATGCCCCAACACCAACCCAACCTCAACGCCCACGCCGTTTGCCTGCCTGCTGGCTATCTCACACAGTTACCCCCACCAAAAGACAACCAACCTCAGAGACGCCTGTCTGTCTCTATATCTGTTTGTCTGTCAGTCTCTTTCCGTTTCCCCTTTTCTCTGTCCATCTGGACACCCTTCCACTGTCTGTCCTTCCACACTGTCTGTTTGTCCCCAATCTGGAGTTCTAACTAGGAATGATATTAAAGATAATGATCTCCCACTTTTACGCCAGTGGTTTCAGCTGAGGTGTCGCAGGGTGTGTGTGTGTGTGTGTGTGAATGTGCGTGTGTGTGTTGTGTGTGAGTGTGTGTGTGTGGGGGTTTATGTAAGCCCCATGGCGTGTGAGTGGAGAGGTGGGAGAGCCGGTGCTGTGCTGGCAGAGGTCTGTTTCACTTAGCCCGTAAATCTCTCAGTCACACACACTGATAGAAGAGGGTTCACACGAACAGAGTTAGGACGTGAGGTTTCCTGACGCACAGGGGGCGGTAGAGTTTTACTGAGGTTTTCTCCACACTGAGAAACCAGAAAAAAAAAGATATAACAATTTCACAGCAGACGTTTCTCACAATGGCTTCAAGTTACCACTGGTCTCACCCTCCATCCTCAGCCTAGCAAATTGAGACCAGAAGACCTGAAGGTCATTAAGTTAGGAAGCACTTGAAACAAATCCAATATTTCTCATTGTAGTTCAAGTGGGTTACATTTAAAAAAATCTACCGATGAATAGGCTAAACATTAGTATTGTCTTGCAGAGTGGTACTCCTGATCACATGTTGTACATGTCATCCTGTTGATATTCCTCTTCTCTGGCCTGCCCGCTGCCCCCTGCCCCATGCCCCCTTCCCCCTTCCTCCTGCCCCATGCCCCCTTCCCCCTTCCTCCTGCCCGCTGCCCCCTTCCCCCTTCCTCCTGCCCGCTGCCCCCTTCCCCCTTCCTCCTGCCCGCTGCCCCCTTCCCCCTTCCTCCTGCCCGCTGCCCCCTTCCTCCTGCCCGCTGCCCCCTTCCCCCTTCCTCCTGCCCGCTGCCCCATCCTCAGGTCAAGGTGTGGTTCCAGAACAGGAGGATGAAGTGGAAGAGAGTGAAGGGTGGTCAGCAAGGGGCTGCGGCTCGCGAGAAGGAACTGGTGAACGTGAAAAAAGGAACGTTGCTGCCGTCTGAGTTCTCCGGCATGGTGGGATTGCATCACTCGCCACTAGCCAGCTCGCCCGCAAACGAGGACAGTCACGACAGTGACCAGAGCTCTGAGCACGCCCACTTATGACCCCTCTTCTGGCCACGCCCACCTGCCAGAGGCACCGCCTCCTCCTCTCTCAGGAATCAGCTACAGGAGCTCTTCAAGATCACTGTTTGATCATCAACAAAGAGTGACCGGAGACGGACGCCGACGTGAAAGAGAAGATGAACGACTTGTTGTGTGCAGCAAGATGTGTTGAACAGACGTGTCAAAAATATATTATTCTTGATTTGAGCAAAGCCACCCCGAGACTGTACATTGGGATAAAATCAGATTTTGTGAACATTCCACAGATGCTTTGCATTGAAAAACTGGCTTGGATTTTGCACTGTAGAGAATTTGCTTACGTCAAATTCTACTGTATTAACTCAAAAAGGCGTGTACAATTAACTTAAAAGTGAACATGCTGTGGAATTGAAGCGTATAGAGGCAAGGAACCACCAACATACAATCCCTCGTTCCTGCATGTGTGTCTAACTACACAACCTAATGATTCTTATCAAAATATATAGTCTGTTCATCTATTGGTTTTTGTATTTGGCTTCCTTTACATCTTCAAAGTTTACTTGGAAAAGCTGGAAAAGAGTGAACTCCAAAGCTAATAAAATGAAACTAATTACAATTTGTCTCTGTGAGGATTCTTGAATACAACCATAATAATGTGCCCTCAGAACTATTGTGCTCTATAAACTGTTAAACAGACAAATATCTTTTATATTTATATAAATAAACATATTTTTCTTGCTATGTGAAAAATCACCTATTGCAAAACTGTAATATGAATGTGTGTGTTTTCAAAGCCATATGAAGTCATTTAGCCTCAGCAGTTTTCAGACTTCTGTATGAGTGTGCATTCTAATTCCTGGAGCGGGGTCCTGGCATCAGAGCTGTAGCCTCTTTCTCATAGGCAGCTGCTTATCCAATAACTTCTCAAGTTTAGAGTGAGCTGATTTGTGGCTTTCCAGTTCTCCCAGGCACTACTTGGACAAAAGCGCGTTTGTACGCAGTTGTGGTGAAACTCTGCTTTCTCTTCATGGAAGATGTTTTTGATCAGACGTCCGATTTAGATGTTTGAATATGTGACATGCTTTGATCAGAGCTCAGCACAGAGCCCTCTCTCTCGGTGAAATGGCTCTTTGCTGTGAGAGAATACATTGGAGACGTGCACACAGCGTTCGTTAGAGTTGTAAGTCCGTGCCAAAGGTCTAGCTTTGAGAAACTGTATAAACAGATTGTGAAAACTCCAACCTAACCAAGTCTGATTCAGCTCTCTCAAGAGAATAGATATCAAGTAAATAAGTACCCTAACTTAATGTAACACTTGATGCAAAACATAAAAAACATTTTACATTTTACATAAAAAACAAAAAACTAAACTCATACAGTACAGCTTTACCGAGCCTTTGCTTTTAAAATGTTTACATTTTCCACAACAGAAGAAGTTATCTAAACAGATTTTAAGCAAAGTAAGTGTCACAATGAATTCTTCATATTTGTTATGGTTATTTATCTTTATTTACTAACTAGAATAATACAACAAATCCTGAGTTTGTTCACATTTGTGACAATATAAAAAAGCCCAGGATGTCCTCTCAAATGAACAAAAGAAACAAATACAATGGGCAGTTTGATTGCAAACACCAGTGTACACTACAGGGGATATGAATGGTCTCAGATGGTAAAAAGACCAAGAGTTATTTGATCTACCGGTTGCTCCACCAGTATATGATGGCTACAATTGAACATTTGCATACATGTAAATTAACCTAACTAAGAATTCAGATGTTCATATTGCTAATCATAATTAACTATTATTTTTTCATAAATGTTTAAAATAGCGTCCATTATTCCTGCTGAGTTACCTCATCAGAAATCTTTTTTTCATTGTGAGAGAGGGATTAGAAGAAGTTAGTTGTTTGGGAATACCTCTGGCCTGAGTAACTTTTGATCTTGGATGAACCCTCTACCTTGACCCCTTAGGGAGCAGCTTTCCTCTTACAGGAAGGCTAATGTTGTCATTACAATCTGCCTGGCCAAAAACAACACAGTCAGTTAAATACTTTTCCACATTGAATTTGAGCGTCTATGTTGCTTTTCCAACAAAATGATTTAGTGTCATTCTCAGCATAGCCTAAGTGTTGATAGGTGATGACCGGTGAACTAGAATAACCTAAACTATTGTGAATAGTAAAATTATAGTCTGATATCTGATGGGCTTGGTGCAAGTGTCAGAATCCAAGACCTTCACCAACATAATGACACCGATACTGAAATATTGGTATTTTTCTAACCAAGTTTCAGTCTAACTAGTCTAACGCTGCCTGTGGATATGCCTGCATTGAATTTCTCACAGTTTTTACAGACACTTTGGGACGTTTTCCAGGACATGGGTCATCTGGGAAAGATTAAAAAAGCCATCTGTGAAAAACTGCTACATGTTTATTCAAATAATTAGGCAGAACTGTGAGATCAGGTCAGATCACAGTCATTCTGCCTGATGTACTGTACAACACATTCTTGAAATTTGAAGGTAAACATGTTCACGTATCATCTGAATGTACCTGGATTAAATAAATCAAACTCTACTTTGCCAAACTGAAACTCAGTTACTCTTGTAATATTATCAAATTTGTCAATTATGTTGCAGTTTAAATAATAACAAATAAATTTGCGTTATAATATATTGATAACCTTTGTGAGTGTTATGGCATGCTACGAACAGAATATGAGAACCTGAGGAGTTGACTCGTGCTCAGGAAATTGTTCCGAATCTGAAGATTATGGCCGGATGATATTGGATGACGAAATGCAGGAAACCGCAAGTCCTCCAATAAACTGGCTGGGGACCATGAGTGACAGCTGTTTAAGCCATTTAGAACTTTATTTATTGGCATAAAAGCCACTTTTACAATAGTTGGTCAGGAGAAATTGTCAGCCTGGACCACAAAGTGAAGGTAAGAGCAAAATGTGACTTCACACCTGGAGCGATAAAGCATTGAGTCACGCATGTCATAGTGAAGCCAAACAGAATACGATGCATTCAACAACAACAAAATTAAATTATTATTTTACATCAACAGGTTATCATTTCAGATACTATTGTATTTACACAAATACTATACTGTAAAAACAAAGCTAAAATAATGTTATATTGATTAATGTCAAACAGCAATTATATTTACATCACCAGTCCATCCCTCCCCACATTTGATCATTTAAATCTACATTTCTGAGTGTTTTTTACTCAAGAGCATAGTTCACATTCATTGTCTGACCTGCCAGACTCCACTACAACAGAAAACACAAACATCTGCTTAGCAACTGCTGCCATTTTCCATGCAAGATGTGAGCCCAGACCCTGTAGATTTAATGAAACAACATCTGTCTTAACATTTGGCACCAACTTAACAGCCAATATTTGAGGTTCAGTGGCTTTGTTATAAAGTACAAGATTAATCTTCTGTGAAAATGTAATTAAACAACATTAGCTATTTAACCACAGCAAGCTGATGTTGTGCTTGCATTTGCATTGAGGCACAAGGCAGAAGAAGACAAACACTTAGGATTCTTATTTGTACGCCACAACCCTATTCATACAGTCTCCAAACGTTGAAAGTATGTTTGAATTTGAAGAAATGACAATGGGTGGAAGGTCTGACATCCGGCTGCCACTCTCCACCATGCAAGCAGTCCCATGTCAGGTGACCTGGGTCTCTCCAGAGCCCGAGACCTCCCAGGTGGCCCCCGCTGGACCCACCTGTAGATCCACTCAGAGCTCTGTCCCTCACACAGGGCATTTCAGACACTCTCTCTGCCTCTCCTGTTCTCGTTTAACACAGTGAAAACAGAAAACTCACTACACTCAAGTAGCATGTGTGTTCTGTATGGTGTCAACAGTAAAATACATGATAAAAAAAAGAGTGATCAAAAAACTTTTTTACAGATGTTGTAAATGAGTTCGAAAATACGGCCATGAAATGTTTGAGAAGAAGAGAATGTACAGTGATAAGAATTGTACATAGAAACATAAAGCCATAGTTTTACCCTACAATCAAACAAGCTGTAGTGTCGCTAAATATACACTGTCTGTAATCTGAAACACATGAAACCAATCAAAATTAAATCAAATGTGTGTTTAAAAAGTGACTAGATGTTGAGTCATTGTCAGTCTTGATAGGATGATAAAGCTGTTTCTATTGTACAGTAGACCTCCTGACTTGGGACCTGATCCATCTTTATTGTGTTATTTAAAACCCTGTTTGATCCCAAAGCAAACAGCTAAGGCTCTTGGGAACATTAGAGGGGAAATAAGGCACTATGCAAAGGCATTCCGTTTTCCTAGCATACTAGGGAGAAATACCATTGGCTGTGGAAGGTAGGCTTCTACTTTAGCATGACTGGCCACAGCCAAGCCGTTGAGGTAAACTGTGAGCTGTCTTAGGGAATTGGCTTGTCGGTTTGCAACAACAAAATTATTTTCTGTGATTTTGTAACTTATATGATATTTATTTAGCAATTGGTCCCGGTGAAAGATGATCTGCAGTTGTTGGAATACTGTATGTGTGCGTACTGCTGTGAAATGAAATGATACACACCCCTCAGGAAAACCCATTTCTGGCATGAACATAAACCTCTGCACAGTGATGATTGATGTCTGGATAGGCATCACGCGGAAGAAGCTTTCCAAACTGACAGTGGTTGGTAGTTTGTGTGGTTAATTTAGGAGAGAGAGTGAAGGAGAGAAGCCTGCTGTTGCATATTTTCTACTTTGTTACACAACATCCCAGCGACGTTTAGAGAACACTGTGATCCGACTATAGTTTGCTGTCAAGTCTGAGCCGTACTGTACATGATGATCCCTTCATCCCTTCCTCCCACCTTCCAATTCTTCCTCCCTGCATTCCCTCCTTCCCTCCTTCCCTCCTTCCTTCCTTCTTTCCTTCCTTCCTTCCTTCCTTCCTTCCTTCCTTCCTTCCTTCCTTCCTTCCTTCCTTCCTTCCTTCCTTCCTTCCTTCCTTCCCTCCCTCCCTCCCTCCCTCCCTCCCTCCCTCCCTCCCTCCCTCCCTCCCTCCCTCCCTCCCTCCTTCCCTCCTTCCCTCCCTCCCACCCTCCCACAATCCTTCTCTCCCTCCCTCCATCCCTCCTTCCCTCTCTCATTCCCTCTATTCCAACTTCCCTCCTTCCCTGTCTCCCTGTCTCCCTCCTACGTTCCTTTGTACCCTCACTCCCACCTTCCTCTGCCCCGCCTCCCGCCCTCCCTCCTTGGGCTGGGTGCTGTGATGTGCACCTGCATTGTGGGACTGGCTGGGTCTCCTGTCAACTGAGCAGTCCAGTGAAGGGCTGTTTAATAACACGTTTGTGTAAGATCCTTTCCCTCTCTTGTCTCCACAGAGAGAACAGAGAAAGCAGAATGCAGCATCTGGCTGTCGGGCCGCAGCGTAGACTGAGATCTATATTATCCTCAAAGTACCACACCGCACTGTAGGACATACAGTATATTATTCAACACAGGAATGTTATTTAGCCAACAGCCGCTGTGTGACTGTATGGGCTCTGACAACTGAATCAATCGGTGCCACCAAATAGGTCAGTTTTTTCAAAATTATACTTAACAATAACATCACTTTTTATTTGCTTGAACATCAAATGATTTACTGTAGCTCCAGCATCTGATGAAATCAACACAGACCCTGGTGTGCTGTTGGTGACCGAGAGGGAGATCCTGGCCAGATGAAGTGAGAGAACAGCAGGCTCCCAGGTTTACGTTTGCTCTCATCCGTGGCTTTCATGAAAATGGTGGCCAACTGCAACACTGAAACGAGGACTGTTTGTGTCCTGGGGCTCAAATTCTTCATCCCACAGACAGTCTATTTGGAAACACCATTCTTGCGCTGCGATTGGGTTTGGAAAGCAAAGCTGGAGAGCCCTCATCAAGAGGACAGTGGGAATGCGGTGAGGGCCGTGATGTAGATTGGAATGATGCTGTTCTGGACTCAGATGCTGACTTGCGGTTCTAGTGTTGGCTACACAGCGTCGGCAGACTGTATACAGTGCTGAAATGTATGCCCATACATAGCATGGATGACCAAAAAACTCAGACAATTCCCATTCCCTTCACCCCCCACTCAACCCTGTGATTGGATTTATAACCTGCAGTGGGAGCCTGGTGGCAAATGACAGATCTGATTGGTCAGTGAGCCGTAGTCTGTGGGAGTGGGGTAGATGGTGGGGGTGGCGTTGGTGGGAGGGGGGGGGGGAGAGGCTATGCTCCAAAATAAAAATGCGCACAAATGTTTAAGTGGATTTACAAAAGGAAACTGAGATTTACAGCCCCTCTCCAGATGGCTCTGGAAGGTCCAGATGTTGCACAGTGAGGCTTTTTGCTGGGCGGATTGTCCTATACCTGCACCTTTGCACAAAAACAACATAAATAGTTGAGATGTTAACGATAACGCCACAGGGGTGGTGACTGACTTACCCAGGCTCAGTCTGCACTGCCAACTTTTGGTCTCAGTCTGTGCGAAACGGAGGCCTGATAATCCTATCAAGCAGGAAAACTGTTCTAGCAAAACTTCCTCGAAATTTATGTCTGGACAGAAAGTCAATTTTCTGCCCAATCAAAGGATGGACATAAACGTTGTATCTGGTTTATCTTGTGACATCTATCAGAGCTCCAGCAGTGATTTACATCCCAACATTCTTCAAAGCCCTTATCCAGGGTTTTTTCCCCCCCGGAAGCTACAGTTCAGTTATAGGTTTTAGGCTGCTGTACTATCAAACGAACAATATGCTATGTCACTTGATATTGAAAGCAGTATCTAGGAACTGACCTGTTTCAGTGAATCGGTGTCATTTCACTGACCTATGACACAGTCATAGACTACCGTGTCACCCACATTGCATTTAAGATAGGAGTTCTCTTTTTTCCGTTTTTTTTTTTACTGGGGATTTCCAGTGTCTCCCTTCCAGGCTCTATTTCCCCTTTTTCTCCGCTCACCATCCTTCTCTCATCTTAGCGCGTGCTTCCCAGTCATGCCGCAATTTTCCAGGGTTTGCTTTTCCAGTCATCAAGACGTTCTGCCGGTTCTGATCCCGTCTTCCCAGCTGCCAGAGCCAGAGGGCCGCATGCTGTCACTGCCCTGCTGGCTTTTCCGACCGCCAGTTCCTGACACGGAACCAGTGGTTGGCGTGCCCGGTGCTCTGGTGAAGGTTCTGGAAAGGTCTCTAACGGTCCAGAAGGGTTTTGCTTCCTCTTCTCAACACAGGGCACGAGGTCAAAAATAATGAGAAGCGCTCATGCTCGTAGTTGTAGAGGGACAATGCATAGGGGCTTGGAAGGCAGATCGAAAAAATACAATCCAGAGGGTGCAGACAGGAGGAGGGGTGGTGGAGGGAGAGTGGAAGCCTAAATAAAGGGGATTTGGTGAAGTGCAGACTTGCGGTGGGCCAGCGGTTGGTCCTTGGGGACTAAATAAAGCCTGAGACCAGAGGGAGGGAGGGAGGGAGGGGGGGAGGGAGGGAGGGAGGGAGGGAGGAGGGGGGGGAGGGAGGGAGGAGGGGGGGAGGGAAGTGAAAGAGAGCAGGTTGTTGACAGACAAACCATCCCACTACTGGGGCTCCCAGCTCAGGGAAAGTCTGGCTGGTGTAGGCTGTCTGAGGCTAGAAAAAAACTGCCATTCTGACCAATCTCGTGCTCATGGTGGGCCTCAAGATGCTCAAAGCCTGTCAGTCAGATCACAGATTAAACGCAAGTAAAACTAACATTCTACCGCAAAATAGTCTATGGCTGCAGTTTAAGCATGGGGTAAGAATGAAGACAGTCACAGCAATAGGGGTTCAACAGAAGGTGTGCCTGAGGACTGTAGTTTTATGCAGCTCCATGGTCTGAGTGCGACCAGTTGCGACCAACGTGTGAGATTGAGAGGGATAGGGGATGTGGAAGGAAAGGGGGGTATGGGGAGGGGCGCAGGCATTTGAAGAGGGCACAGTTTGGAGTAGCGAAGGGAGCCGTAAAACCGAGGTGGGTAAGGTTGAGGTGGGAGACTATAAACAAATACCATGGGAGATATAGCGTGAGTGACCAGGGCTTTCTTTGTGGCTGTGGAGCCGTAAGCACTTTACAGGCTTGGTGGAGACAGTGCAGCTACGATAGCCTGGGGAGCCCAGATGAGTCTTCAGAAAAGGTATTCTCTAGAGAAGGACATATCACCAGTCCAACAGACTATTTCACGATATTTGACATTTATTGAATAACTTGTCTTTCATTTGACCTTGAATACTGATGGCCAACTTTAGTTGACTTCAAGTTGAAAATAGAACTGCACTTGAAAAATAGGCTTACGCTACTGAATCCACATCGTTAACTCATGTGTGTTGACTGTGCCAAAGATGGTACTTGGTTTCTGCACCTGCAGAAGGAAGCAAGACATGTTTTTAGACCCTTAGTTAGCCACTTAGCCCTGAGTGTATTGACAGTTCATGTACACCGCTCCTATTCTCTTTCCATCTCATTCTCATTCCTTTAACACCTCCTCATGTGTCTGAGTGAGAGCGACCTTTCACCCCGTGACCCTGGGTTCATTCAAACAAATCACTGGCGCTTCCGAACACCATCCACCGAGCTCGCCTGTCGAAAAGCACGCTGATACAAAGATCTCCACACCTGCTAGGATCTTGATCCCACGCCTCTCTTCCATCAATAGCAATTATTGGTTGCAAAATAAACGAAAGCTATTCATTTCAAACCCATATCATGAAAACCCAAATATGAAATATGAAATGTATGAAAGAAACCCATGTGCTAATGGCAGTCTCTCGCACATGTTTTGACTGGTCTTTCATCACTCCCACTACCCCCACACACACACATTTCTGGAGAGGTCTGGCATGTGTTAAACTGTCCGGAACAGAGGGAGAGAGAGAGCATGAAAAAGAGAAAGAAAGAAAGAAAGAAAGAGAGAGAGGGATATGAAGGGGAGGGGGGTGGGAGGCACAAGCAGACAGAACCAGGAGTGGGAGGTGGGGAGGAAAAGCACATATAACACAGAACAAAATAAAACAAACATCTCCAAGCCTCCATTGGTAAACTCAGTCTGAATTGTACACTCAACGTGAACTCTCTATTACACCGCCAGGATCAATATGGCTATAAACTGGCCCGCGGTGTGTTGTGCTTAGTTCTGCCTGCTTGGTCACGAACGCTGGGTGTGGTCGCTGTGTGACAGCCCAGGCTGCCAGAAGCACACTTGTGGATGAGAGGACAAACAGAGCATGACCCCGTTGCCCTTTTCCCCCACCTATCCCACCCTAACCACGCCTAGCCCAGCCTGATCCTACCCCTACCTAGCCCATCCTAACCAAGAGTAGTTCAGCCTAGACCATCCAAGCCCGATCCTACCCCCACCTAGCCCATCCTAACCACGCCTAGCCCAGCCTGATCCTACCCCCACCTAGCCCATCCTAACCACGCCGAGCCCAGCCTGATCCTACCCCCACCTAGCCCACCTAACAACACCTAGCCCAGCCTGATCCTACCCCCACCTAGCCCATCCTAACCACGCCTAGTCCAGAGCTCTACTCTGTACAAACCAACTATAAAGAGCAGTGATGGCGAGGCTGTGGCTGGATGTTATTGTTTAAAGAACAAACCCATGGGCCCGGTGCTGGGGGGGCTCGCCCCCCGACAGTGAGGGCTTCATAAATCTTCTCCGTGACTGGAAGTTCCTGGCCGAGCAGGTTGGAGGGCGGTCAAAAACACCAAAGCTGCGCTCAGGATGTGGGGGAACAGCGCTGCAGCGGCGCCCAAGGGGCCGTGAAACAACATCAACAGAGCTCCGGGCGGCTCGCGCCGGTTGGGGTCACGGGGGGTCGCATGACATGTGTGGACGGCACGGTCGCAATTGAGGAGGGTCTCGTCTTGTGCAGACGGGTGCAGGGTGGGGACAGATACGCTAATTTCTAGGTCAACAGAGTTGTTATATGCAGACACCGTTTGTGAGGGTGTGTGTGTGTGTGTGTTGTGTCTGTGTTGGGTTGGGAAGGTCCCCTGGGAAGGGGAATTGGAGGACTTGGCCTGCGGGGGCAGTAGCGAGCCCCCTGGATAACCCTGCTCCCAGAGGTTAGACTGCCCTCGTGTGTTCTCTCATGGGAATACGAGAGAGAGCTTTTGAGAAGACAAACACAAAATAGACCAGCCTCCACACGCACCCGCACACACGCGCACACAGTCACACACAGACACACACAGTCACACACACACTATAAACTTCCTTGCATAAAACAGATGAAAAGGCTGTGTCACAGAGATCTGTTGAGGAATAACAAGGTTAGAAACGACACTGAATACAGCCCCACCACTATATTATCATGACCAAAAGTAATTGCTGAGATTGTGGAAAATACTCCCAGTTAACACACAGTAGATCACCTTTTCGAACTGCTTCAGCAAAGCAGTGGGAGAACTTCAGTCTTAACCATGCGTAGGACCATTTACTCTCCTTCCAAACCCGGCGCTAGGTTTATTTTTCTTCTCCCTCTTATGAGACATGTCAATGGCCTATTATACGGATTAATAAAGCAAATCCCTGTCTACCTCCATTTCCAGCTCCAGCTCCGGCTCTGCTTTTCTTTTTTGACGGAGCGGTTTTGTTTGTGGCAGTTAGTGAGGAGAGTCTTTGACTTCCACATAATGTGCACTGCGTATTTTTGGCCGGAGAGCGGCGGAGACAGCGTGAAGTATTGCGATGACAGAGAACGGTTTGTCCAGTGTCCTGGGGCTGAAGCTGTTGTTTGGGTTGGCTCTCTGACTGAGGATATCTCATGTGTCAAATACCAAAAGCTCTCACACCCCATTGATAACATGAATGACGAGGAATCCAATCACTCAGCAGATTGAAAATCAATGGCTCGTTTAATGCCACTGGTGACTACACGGCAACTGCATATTTACGTGATTACAACGCAGAGGTCATTTCTCCAATTCACTGCTTTGACAATATATGGATCAGATCTGTTCTTTGTGAAACAAAGTGTGGAGTTTGTGTGTGTATGTGTGTGTATGTGTGTGTGTATGTGTGTGTGTGTGTGTGTGGGTGTATGTGTGTGTATATGTGTGTATGTGTGTGTACAGGCTCACATTCCTCTCCTTGCACATAAGTCAGTGTTCCTAAGCTACGAGTGAAGCGACAGGGTGCTGGCAACAAGGGATTTGAAACTCAGCTTTTTTCTTTTCTGAAAGAGTTCCTGTGCCATTCTCTCTGATGTCTGCGTTCCCCTATCCCTCCCCCCTGCCTCCCTCTCTCCCCTTCTGCTCTCTCTCTCTCTCTCTCTCTCTCTCTCTCTCTCTCTCTCTCTCTCTCTCTCTCTGTGCCCCGCTGCGTAAAGGAGCAAAGGCAGTCTCATGCATAGAAGTCTGGTCTGGCCTGGTCAACCCTGCAATGACACCTCACATCAATCTTCCATCAGAAACTGTCCAGGGAAAGAGAACTGGAAGGAGTCAACACTCATCTTTCAGCTCTCAGTCACTGGTATTTGAGGCTGGGTAGTGGGGGTTTATTTGTGCAGACACATTTGTTGTGGAATCATTGGAAATCAACAACTGTCTGATCATTCAGGAAGAACTCTCAGTGGTACCTCAGCAGCAACTTGTTATCTCATTAAAACAACAACACTTCAGTAACCAGAGTTGTAAAACGACCGTACGGACTATTCAACATTTTCCGATTTTCCAGCTTCCCGAAAAACGGAAAGGCAGCCAGCTCATGCAGTACACTGTAAACACATTTCAAAAGCCCTTTCAGCTTATGCTGCTCTGTTTGGTTGGCAAGGCCTGCCTGTGTATTTCGCTTGGCACAAAAATCCCATCCAGTTCACAGGCTGGAAATACCTTGTGTAAAAAGTGAAATAACTCTAACAATGACAATCTCTACTAGGAAAGTAGGACTATTTATTATATGTTGATAAGAAGTATGTTGGCCATACAGCAAAAAAAGCACTTTTGAACATATTGTGTGGCCTCGCAGAAAGAGATAACCTTTCATCGTTTTTGTGGTTCTCCCAAGAGCGAGGGGTTAGACCAGTCTTGGAGGCGCCTGTGCAGGACTGCTATGCTGCCAGAGCGCCTAGAGAGGGTCGGATGGGTGGTCGACGCAGAGACGGCTCAAGAGCCCTCTGAAACTCAGCGGCCATATCATCAACCCAGCACAGGAAGAGGCACGCCACGGGGCTGAGGAGCCGGGGTAGGGGCGGAGGGGACACACTGCCATTATCACAACATGGAAGAAGGATGTAGTCCTCTGAATTTTGTGTTACGACGGTCTGCTCGCCATCTGCGGGAGCGAGAGCTCACTTTACAAGGCGCTCATCATGGCTTCCCATAATCCTGGCTCATGCTGGGCCAAAATGAGAAGTAGTCTGTAAAAAACTCTCACTTCACAAAAACCTGTATTCAGCCAGAGGGCTTTAGACTTGCCGTTGACGCTGCTCAGAGACTGAGTCCTGCTAGCTAGCTGTAGCTGGAGTTGTTGTCAGAGCAGAACTTAAGTTCAAGACGCAACAGTGACAAGCTGGCGCGTGTTAAAGCACACCTATTATGCTATCGTTGTGCTGCCACAAATCTGACAAACCAAAAAGGATTTACTTCCCTTTCTGTGAAATAATAATGTTTCATTTGCCGATTATTCTGTTCTGGCCCAGAACACTTGACATTTATGACAGGATAGTTTTTTGTGCATCAGTGAGACTGTAACTTGGATGTCCCCTGAGGGATGTCATCCGTCTGTTCTGTTCTGGGAGCGTAGCAGCCAGCATTGTTGGGGTGCGACTGAGCGGACCATCCCCTGGCAGAGAGCAGAGTAGGAGGTCCAGCTGAACCTAGGCTGCCTCCTGGCCAGATGACCCCAGATTGAGTCCAACGGGAGGTCAGATCAACTTGACTGGAGCAGACTGATGGGTCTCCATGTAAATTCTCACAGATTTTCAGCCGACAGCCATAATATTAACCAAAATTATAGCTTGAAACAGGCATCTCAAATGAACACTCAATAGATAGGGATTAGGTGATGATTAGACAAGATGGTTGTCATTTAAATCCCCCTTCACAGCCCTAAATAAACATTGGATCATCCTGTTGGGACACTGGAGATCCAATGAATAACCGAGTCGTTTCTGGACATGGGGTATGATAATCCACCAGAAGCCTTTGACTGGAGTAGAATATCCAATAGACATTTCCTGTTCATCTGAGGGGACTTGCGATTCTGGCAGGAGCCGCAGCTATCCTCCTGCAAGCTTCTGGTGGGAGTCTTAATGGCCACTGAGCTACATTCAGACTGGTGTCTCCAGTAACACGAAAACAATAAGCCTTTTATTGTTGCAGTGAGAAGCGGCAGTGTACTCTTTCATTGGAGTGGGTGTGTGTATCTGTTTTTGCAGTTTGTTGGCGAGTCAGGGGAGCTGCTTGGAATTTACAGCTCTGGCTTTATCAGACAGGATGCTTTTCATCAGATTAATCATAACTAAAGAAAGCTGAGAAGCTTTATTGGTTCTAATTTATGCTTTCCTGTCCATCCAGAAGAGAAACCCTTTCGAATCTAATGTTATTGAAAACAAACCAGTGCAGTAGCAATGCATTCAACTCCTTTTCCCTACTCATTCAACAGTGATTATTTGTATTTTTTTTGGTAACTGGTTGTAAATTGATAGGAAAGTTGGCGGAAATTCCAGATAAACGCCTTTGACTGTATAATTTTTTATCACCACAGTGCAAAAGTGTATGCTGCTGTAGCCTAATATTTTCAAGATGCAATAAATACTTTGTTCATTGATAGTCATGGGGCCCCAACTCTAGCTCATGTGAAGGGGTTGTAAACACTGGAGAGTACTAATATTACTAGCAGATGACCCTGGCCTTATCTACTGAATCTCCTTAAGACCTCCTCCTGGTTCTACTGATGCAACACAACCCATGGAACAAGGCCCATGGTGGTCAGCGAGAAAGATGAAAATATCTGCGTGCTAAGGCGAACCATTTCCTGTCCAAATTATCTCCAGGACACATCAATCACAGCATTTCTGAACCAACATGGCTGCCGTGGAGAGTTTGGCCACACAGCCGGCAGCGGCGAGCCTCATCTGTTTATTATTTTTTCGGTGGTCAACGACGTAGGCGTTGGTACGTTTCTGAAGGACGGGAGCCAACGGGCTATAAAAAGTATATACATTGAGTAATCCTGTGTGCTGTTTACATGACATCATCGCTCCAGCGTCGCACTACGACCGTCCCAAGCAGAGATATAAAGGGAACCAGAAACGAGTCCTAGCCCGCAGAGTGTTAGAAGTTGCAGCTGGGATTTTCCTCTCAAAATCATCTAATTTTAGCACACATGGATTGCATCACTCCAACTCATTCTGCGCTAGTTCCAGTGAACAGAGGACCAGCTCTTAGGGGCCTGGTGAAAGGACTGTATAGCAGTTTGTCTGAGGGGCCTGGTGACAGGACTGTATGGCAGTTTGTCTGAGGGGCCTGGTGACAGGACTATATGGCAGTTTGTCTATGTAAGGAAAAAGACACGCAGATTTCCATCTAATGAATACACTCAGGAGTTTGTTGGAATGACAGTTAGAATGAGATGACATGGACTCCTTTGCCCCCTCAAAGCCAGTTTCCATTGATTGTGGTGAGGTTCACTTACAAGAGATGAAAGAATTCAATTATGCTCCGGGTGGAACATTTCAAAGTTCAACCATGTTGTCAAATCTATCATTCTTATGCGTACAAATCGAAGTAATCTCACACGAGCTGACACTGCAGAATTACATTTCAAAAGAATGTCTTTGTGTCTGTGTGTGTGTGTGTGTGCATGCGTGCAGTGTGTGTGTCCGTGTCTGTGCGTGCGTGCGCCCTTGAGCAAGTGTGTGTCAGAGCAAGTGTGTGTCAGAGCAAGTGTGTGTCATAGCTGAAGCTGGGTTCAGATTCCCACCGTAGAGGCTGCGTGATGTATGGACCCAGACGAAGGGACCAATTGACCATAAAATTGCAGCGCTTTTCTGTAGCCGTGGTGGCAACGGCGAGTCGTGAACGGCGAGCGAGCGACCTCTCATTACTCGGCTTCCTCCCCTGCCATCCCGCATCTGGAATCAATTAGACATGTCTGGCGCTAACGAGAGGGGCCTGATGGGATTCCCACGTGCGTCCGAGGGGCGTCTTTTATTGTGTTAGTGCACGTCTGCAGGCTCAGGTGGAAAAGCCCCTTGAGAAGATCCTCCCTGTAGGGTTTACACACTCACACACACACACTCACACACACCTATCACAGCCACAGTCACTCACAAGCAGGTTATGAATGAGAAGCGATTGTAACTGTCTGTAAGAAAAATTCTGTGAGACAATTCGAGCACAAGACATAAATTCCTTCTGATTTATGGGGCCAATCGATCGACACAGATGAAGGAATACAGTTTATCTATAAATGTGCGATTGCTGGTTGAGAACTTAAGAGTTTTTCTCTTCAACAGTGATATGGTGAAGCCTTGTTAAAAAGCACGAGACTGTCAGCCCCCGCTAGAAAATGTACTTATAAAGCTATAATGATTTTTTTCATCTAACAGAACCAGCCACCGTTCCCAAGGTTGGAATAAGACGTTAACGACATATAATATCCCATAATATGTCGGGCCCTGATGGTGACTGGCCGTGGCCACAACTTCAAGGAAGGCGTTTTTGAAGCTGTGCCAGTCGATTAACTGTGGCAAAGACCAAGGACTTATGGGTGGAGGTGGGGGGGGGGTGGGGGTGGGGGTGGGGGAGACTTTAATTGCGTTCTTTCTTCTAGAAAACGTAAAGTGTAGACCAGAGCGTGGCAGTGAATGAATGCCATGCCCGTGTGATCTACAGCTTCTTTCAGAAGTAACACCGCTAGTTAAGGTGAAGCAGGGGTTCTCCCTGGCCGAGCCTTGAGTCTGGACTGGAAAGACGCACACACACACACACACACACATCTGCTCTTTCGCTGTGAGAGTGGCGGGGCAAATTAAATGTCTCTCCAGCGTTAAATATACAGTACATCTATATGTACAGTATGAACAGGAATCATTTTGAATTGTAATGGAGCCTCCAGTCATTTTATAAGGGAACTATCAGTGTGTGTGTGCCCGTGCGAGTGTGTCTGATTGGTCTGTAATGATGTAACACCTGGCCCGGTGTGAGACATTCGAAGGCTGAGCACGTCCTGTAGTAATTACCTAGCAAATCTGTGTGATGGCATCTGGCCCGCTCCCACCAATGAGCTCATAGCCAGAGTAGAGGACAGCCAATAAAAACCCACCTGCCCAGCCCTGCGAGGCCGGCCGTGGAGGGGGACACAGCAGCGGTGCGCCACAGTCACAGGTCACATGACCGAGCGCTCAGGCTCGGTCTCAGTTGGAGGTCAGCTGGAAACAGACACCCGTTTTATCACGTGGCTGACATTTCCAGGTCGGTAGAGACACAGTATAGATATTCCCAGGTCAGTAGAGACAATTGTGTAAACATCTCGTGTGGTGACTGTGTTAAGTATGAAGAAGAACGGAACTGGAGGGTTGGAGCTGCTTCCATATTAAATCAACTTTTTATTGCTTATTCCATGGCTCTGGAGCTAATGTATCACCACTGTTTAATTGCAGCTCTAAAAATGTTGGACCGCAATTAACATTTGACTTTCCTCTCCAGGAAAAATCATATTTTGAGGGGGAACATTCGTCTTCTGCGTTGGTGTTCTCTCCCATCCTCACAGAGCTGAGGGGAGGAGCACCCCATCTGAGGCTATTTCGAGCCCTTGTGTGTGTGTGTGTGGTGTGTGTGCGTGTGTACGTGTGTGTGAATGGGCATGTGTGTGTGTGTGTGTAGCGCATGCCCTTGTGTGGATGTGTGAGTGGGCGTGTGTGTGTGGATGGAAGGGGGTCAGGTCATCCCTGGTCTCAAAGGGTGTTTAGTGCTTTAATGCCTGGGGTCACTGAAGGAGGCAGTGAGGAGGAAACATAGCCCTGGGTCTGTGTCCTGGATTGGAGTTGACCTGTGTGATCCTGCTGAGGTGGCCGCTGCCGGCCCACACTGTGGAAGAAATGGATGAACGATACTACCCTGAAAGAGTCTCGGCGGATATGGTTAAAGTTAAAGAATAACAAGAAAGATTAAATAAAAAATAAATTAGAACCTCGGAATTTCATCTACAACCCTTTTATTTATATCCCAGGATCAGGTTTATTTAGTTCATCTGGGCAAGCGGGGAGACTAACACCTTGTTTGTGTACCTAGCAGTCAGCTCTCTGGGAAGCCCTCCCATGGGGTTGCCTGTAGTGGTGGGGTCCTTGAGGGGAACATGCTGTGAGGGCCCATTAGGCTGAGAGAGGATGTGGTCATGGACAGCCGGGTGTGTCGGTGTTGATGTATCCCAGGCTGGTGCAGCAGTGAGGGCTGGAGGTGTTATGGTTGGGGGGAGGGGGGGGGGGGGAGGGGGCCGCTTTCTCCCCTCCAGGGTGGGATCCTGTTGTGACACAGGGGCTGCATGGTCCAGGGGGGTTACCGGGACAACACACCGAGGATGGAGCTGCTGCTGTCTGCTCCCTCCTCTACCTTCACATTCTCTGTAAACAAATATCAATATTTCCCATTTATTTTTCCCGTAAATCTTGACACACGCTCTCTCTCACGCACACAGCGACGTGAGTGCACACACCCCAATACCTTCGGTCTTGTGGAGTGGATCGCTCAAACCCACTAGAGGGCGACTGCACCAGTATCAGTGGCGTCTGTGTGTGTGTGACCCTGTCCTTGTGTGTGACCCTGTCCTTGTGCGTGACCCTGTCCTTGTGCGTGACCCTGTCCTTGTGCGTGACCCTGTCCTTGTGTGTGACCCTGTCCTTGTGCGTGACCCTGTCCTTGTGCGTGACCCTGTCCTTGTGTGTGACCCTGTCCTTGTGCGTGACCCTGTCCTTGTGTGTGACCCTGTCCTTGTGTGTGACCCTGTCCTTGTGCGTGACCCTGTCCTTGTGTGTGACCCTGTCCTTGTGTGTGACCCTGTCCTTGTGTGTGACCCTGTCCTTGTGCGTGACCCTGTCCTTGTGTGTGCGTAAGCACGTTTAAGTGTCATGCTCACATTTATGTGCTACGCGTTATGCTGTGTGTGTCTCTGCATGCATATGTGTGTGTGTGTGCGCGCGCGCGTGTGTGTGTATGTGCGTGCCTGTCTACCAGATGTGGAGCAGTGGGAGTCCCTCGCTCTGTAGGCGGTGGGTGTTGCTGAACGTGTCGGCAGCCATATGGACAGGAGGGTTTGGAAACATCCCATTACAAGTCGTACATCAGAGGCCTGACAGGCCCCATTCCGGCCTGTTTTGATTTCAGTCACGAGTGCAGCTGCACCCAGACCCTGGCCGCTTAACCCCTTACCGGCCACACCATCTCCCCCTCAGCCTGACTCGCCGTCCTCAAAGTACCAGGACGACACCTGCTTGTCAAAGTGTGTTTGGGAAATCTCACTTTTACAGGTTATCTAGCTGAAACGGTGCTCCTCCACCAACTATCCATCCAATATTAGCATTTCATTCCATAGTTCACTACATGGACGTTTGTCGGAGTTTGGAGATTTTCTCTCGTTTTTTCCCTCATCCTCTACAGAAGCGTCTGACCAAGGGAATGTTTTTACGGATACCATGGGACACTTCCTCAGAACCTACTGCATGTGAGCCATCCGGCCTCTCTCTTTTTCTCCCTTTCTCTCTCTGTGACTTTTTTTTCTCTCTCTCTTTGTTTCAATCTCTCTACCTAGTTTGTCTCTGTTTCTCTCTGTCTCACTCTCTTCCTCTGTCTACCCAGTCTCTCTATCGGTCTCTGTTTGTCTCTCTCTCTCTCTCTCTCTCTCTCTCTCTGATTGTTTATATTTTCTAAAGAGGGAATTGAAGTGAATGAAATACGATCGGAGTGCTGGAGTCCAGGAGTGATCATGTGTGGGAACACTAGTCGGCATCAGAACCTAGAGGGAGGAGGAAACAGTGAATATGGAGGGGGAGGGAAAGGGAAAGGGGGAAGAAGAGGATGAGGGAGAAGAGGTAGGAGGAGGAGGAAAAGGAGAGGAAGAAGGGAGGGAGACATGATGGAGCAGCATGAGAGGGGGCGAGATGGTGGAGAGGAAGAAAGTGGAGGAGGTCTCATACTTCTAACCCACGCGCTGGTCCAAGTTTTACTATCCCACAATGCCTTTGGAACTGCTGCAAGTCATCCCCAGAAGACGACTCCATCAGTGCTCATTCAGAGGCGGACGGTGGAACGAAACAGGACAAAATTCAGAAATGTAGCATGCCACATAAAAGATGTCAAATGATACCTCTGCTGGAAATACTAAACCATCCTTATCTCCCTCCTGGGACCACAGGGCGGGCAGGAACTGAAATAAATCTTTCTATTTTTTGAAGAAAAAGGAAGATATTGACAAGTTCAGACTAGTGGAGCATAGCTGAATCAACTGGCCTTTCCTGATTCCAAACCCTTTAATTCATCTAAATGTGATTGATCTAAAACATGCAAGATGGAAAACTTTCTCATGATTATGATGACCCTAACTTTACATCTAGGTCACCATCACTAGAAGAGACAGGAAGCCTGTAGTTTTCTGGATGAGGTTCATTGTATTCCACACACACACACACCTCTCACACGCATCCACGCACACACATGCTTTTCACACTTCCTACTCACACAGACACCCACACCACAGCACACACCCACCCTCTGGGTCTCCGGGGTGTCCTGCATGTGAGCGAACTTGGCAGCTGGTGAGGAACCAGGCCTGAGGAGCCCGGAGAGACAACCCAGGGAGGACCACTGTTCTTCATCTGGGAAAATCTAACATGACTCCTGGCTCGCCGGGTCCCGGGTTCGGCCTATTTTGGGTTTTCCTCCACTCCGGGTCTCTGGCTTTGTAGGGCTTTGTTATGCTTGGTAGGAATACTGTACTTTCAGACTGAGCTGTGAGAAAGAAGATCTCATTTGAGTCTTACAAAAGCGCACACGTAGACCGCCCTTCAGCAGAATCTGCTTTTTGTATGTGCGTTTGTATGTTTTGGGAAATATTAATGGTACCATTTTTGTCATCCCCTTCTGAGATGGAAAAATGACTTGAGTCCATACAAGGAATTCAAGAACCGTCAATGTTTAAGAATGACCGAAACGACTTGACGTTTAGTTCCTCTGAGTTTCGATAGCCGTGGTTGTGTAACCATCTGTAGCACATCATGTAACTATTGTAAAACGATCACAGCATCAGGTTGAACATAACAAGCAGTCATGAAACAGTATAAAGATAGTACAGCATGTTATTTAACTTGTATGTCATCTTAAATTCACCAGGTAGGTTATCTTTTGCATTAGTGCTCAAAATCAGTACTCGAGCACCCAGGGCTGAAATGAGCATATCAACAGTCTACCATTTCCTGGAGTGACAGCACCCCCATGTGGTAACTTTGAGAACCATATCTTAAGTGGGGGGGGGGGGGGGGGGGGGGGCGGCAGGGGCGGGGGTGGGGGTTATTAAATAATTTGTAAACGGTAATCAATAACTGATAAATCTATGATCACACAAAGGTATATTGTAAGTACTTTGGCTATAGAGGGCTTTTATCATGCCTGGGTGTTACAGTTTGTCAAGTTTACGTTAACTTTGTACTCAACGTTGTGTATTTGTATCCACTAGATGGCGGTGTAACCATGGAACTGGACAACATGCCCCTCAGTTGCACACTTGGCCATGACTGCTTCCTGGCTACAATATTCTACTAACTACTAGTCTACAATAGTCTCTGAATGTGTGGAGTTGTACTTATCTTCCAGTTTGAGCTCAAGAGACTACATGGAGCATCCTCAAAGCGTGCTGCCTGGATGTCTATATTGTACTTTTTCTCCCTCTGTCTGTCCTCCAAGATAATACTCACTTATATTTAGAGCTTCTAGTACTTAGTGCTGAGATTACTCATTCAAGCCGTCCCTTTGAAAGATCTCTGAAAGCTCATTGTGGCTGCCCACACCAGTGAGAATTATTTAAAAAGATCCATTTTGCGTAATCTCTGTGTTCACCATTGAAGCCTAGCGAAGAGCTTTGAAATGATTGGGTCAAACAAAAAGAGCTTTTTCACCCTGGGGCCTTGCTGGGAAATGGGTCTTTAAGCTCGATTCAGATAGACCCTTCCACGCCGCTTTCATCTCCTTTTATGAAAAGTGAGACATTGTGTTTTCATATCGGATAGAGGCCTCCCCATAGGAGATGGAGGGATCCTCTCTGTTTCCTGTGTGTCCGTTCTGTCTGGATGTGTGACCCAAGCGAAGATTCTGGACTCCTGGAGAGGGAAGGACAGGAAATGTCTAAGTAGGAGGAGGAAGTCTGAGATGCGGTAACAAACTGGTTGAGGCCTAATATAATTGGATGTTTTGAAGACGAAAGAAGAAAATCTTCCATCCATATTCCCTCAGATCTACTATGTGGCTGCGATGCAGTCTGAGGGTCCTTTATTGCATGATGGGAAGATGGCATGATGTCAACAAATGTGAAGAAGCCAAATCAAAACATGTTGTGATGTTTCAACATCACTCGAGTGGAATTCCGCAGTAGACATACTGCGTGTGTTTACTGGCACATTGAGTCACCCAGCACTCCTTAAATCATCTGTTAGTGATAAGCCTTTAACCTCACTGTGCTCCCCTGTCCTGTCCTCCATCCGCCTCTCCCCTCTCCTCTCCTTCTTGCTCTGCTGTCTTATACCTCTCTTCCACTCCCCCTCACTCCCCTCCAATACCCTCTCGCCCCCCCCCCCCCCCCCCCCCCCCCCCGCACCTACCATCAACACCCCCCCAGGCCCGTGGGGGGTCCCGTTGAAGACCTGTGAGCACATCGGATCTGAGACAGATGTAGAACACGTGTGAAATGTCACGGCAAGGCGGATCTGAGACAGATGTAGGAAAGGTGGTGAGAGAGGTCTAGCTGAGCTTCAGGTCGAGAGAACCTATGGCGCCCTGTCACAGGTTTGTGCACTCTGAGCCTGGCATACGAGGCTGCTGGGAAACAGGAAGTGAGGGAGGGATGAAGGAAATACACACATGCAGAAAGTATGTATAGTGATTCACATGATGGTCGAAATATCAGTCAGGGGGCCCCAGGTGCAAGACAGGGGTACGGGGGGGTATCAGTGTGTTTTGACAGGGCATCATTTTTTTACCTCAGAGGTGAAGCTGTAAAGTCCACTCTCACCTGAGTGGGAAGTCAACAACATCGAAGAGAGGAATCGCATGTCGTGGGAACCTACCTAGAAAAGCCCAGAAGAGCTGGAAAAGATGAGTAACCAGCAGCTGAAGTGTTGTGAATGAGTATTGTTGATTTGTCACGATAGCTTTTAATGGTAACTCCATTAAGTTTCTTCCTGCATGATGATATTTTAGCCAGTGTGGTATCGAGCAAACAAGGACTAGTGAAAATACAAAATAATCCTTAACACTAACCATTGAAATATTGTTACAACTGTGAACTTCTGGTCCGATTATATGCTGCACTTGCTACATGCACTGTTTGTACATGGTTTAGATTTTTTTCTCAAAGCTCTCCCAAATTAACAAATATAAATCAAATCCTCTGAGAGTGTTATGTGGATACGGGTGTGTGACTGGCATAAGAAGTGTTTTCTAAAATGGCAGGAAGCAACAGGGATCACCATGAGTCTGTCACACCTACACTGTGCCTCCTGAAAGAAAGGCAACCCTAGCTTTGATATCTGCTTTATCCAACCCTGCATGCATATCATGGATTCACTCCATGCAATTTATTCTGGTGGGAGACAGAGCCAGTGAGGACGAGCCAGACTGAACAAGGAAGAATCAGCAAGCAATCACCAAAAACAAACTCAGAGCGAGCACGTCAAAGGCCTCCCAGGTCCCAGAGACCTTCCCATCATGCACTGCAGCATATCAGACTACCCTCCGTACACTCTTCCCCCGCCCCCCATCTGTGTTTTTCTCTCCCCGAGGTTGTTGCACTGAGACTGGGGTTCTGACAGACAGGCCTACCCCTGGTTGTATCCCCCATCCACTTATACAACAGATACACACACAAACATACACAATCTGTGTGAGTCTCTCACTGACTGTTTCCAAGTTTTCTATGAAATTCTCATTTTTTTCTCCTTTTCTCTCTCTCTCTCTCTCTCTCTCTCTCTCTCTCTCTCTCTCTCTCTCCCTCTTTCTCTCAGATGTTTACATTCCCCTGCCTAATCCACCAGCCCCCTTTGCCCCGCCAACATCACGCTGAATCACATGGTCAGCAGCTCGCCAGGTGCTGAGCTACACTGTGTCACACCGTGTGAGAGCACTTAGATCAATAAAACACAGAAAATTATAAAAAAAAACATCAAATGTACAATAGCAAACAACTTTGACAGTCAGTCCATGGAGTGTAAGGGAACTGTGTCTGTACTGTCTGGGGCAGAAAGCCACACCACTCCACACGCCTCCCCTCCCCATCACACTATACAAACTACAGCATACGAAATAAAATGGACCTCCAGAAAAACTAAATGATACTAACCTACAGCCTTCCAAGCTTTGTATCTCCAGGCTGCCTTAAGCCCGTGCTGAAAGTAAATCCTAACATCGTCTGAAAGGCTTAACCTTGGAAGCATACATATGACTGTTGTAGGGGAGTCCATTATATGAAAGCAGGTTATGCAAGTGGGCCCCAGTGTGGCTTAATCTCAGAGCAGAGCTAAGCGTCGCATGCCAGGTCACCACCACTCCACACACCAGGCTTCTCATTGTAAAGTGGTGTGGACTGAGACTGAGCATCCTGACTGGCGGCGGAACACAAGGCCACTGTGTCAGCGAACAGAGACATGATCACTTATCACAATTTCAATCGCGATCCCATTGAAAGTCCTCAGCCACTGTGTGAATGCGAGTCTTTGTGTGTACTCGTGGTGCCGCAGCAGCAGCCTGGAGAGGGTTAACGCTCCGTGTTTCTGTGTTGTGAGGGAGAGGGAAGCAGCACAGGATGTGGTCCCAGACACAAACACCCCCCCCCCCTGGACACTCGCCCTGACTCACCCCACAATCCCCCCGCACCCACCCACTCGCCCCTCCCCCTCACAGACGTAAGGGGCAGCATCTTTGGGGGGCGGGACATCCAGGGCTGTGTCAGACATCGGAGCAGGGTCCCAGTCAGGACGGCCAGGAGGGGTCCTGTCAGAGCGTGTGCCCAGGGAAAGGGCCCAGCGCCAAACAGGAAAGGAGTCAGCATAGGTCTTGACTTAGAGAGGGGCGGACGTGTGAAATATGCCTCTATGCCCAGCCCCCCCCCCCCCCCCCCCCCCCCCCGACCTTCCCCCAGAGGCCCGGTCAGGATCAAAGGCCTAGCACCATCAGGACGTTAGCAGAGACACTGAGATACGATGAGGCCTGGAGAGCCAAGTTGCTTTTCCACACACGTTTCTGTTGAGCGACCATGTCACATCCTTATGGAAGATTTCTAACCATCATTGTCCTTGAGAGAAATCCCCCTGGATTACATCCTTGGCCCGATGCCACACATTCTCTAACCCTCACAGCCTCTAACAGCCTCCCAGTCTCTGACAGCCTCTAGCCTGTCTGTTGCCTTATAGGGAGGCTACATGGTTAATGTCTGAACGTTCTGTCTCTCTGTTTACATACAACTTCAGTGGAGAGGTTGTTACGTAAGGGAAGGGGGGTGGTGGTTGGGGGGGCAGCAGCAGACTAGACTGATAGAGCCCAGACAGACAGACATGAGAATCAATCAGGATTACAAAACACGCCTGCACATTGGGTCCATTACCATCCATTGCGTGAGAGAGAGAATAAGAGAGGGAGGGGCAGAACGAGGGAGAGGGAGAAAAAGAGAAGGAGAGAAACAAACAAGAGAGGCAGACAGGCAGACAGACACGCCGGGGGGGGGGGGGGGGGGTGGAGGGGGACTAAACGCAGTAGGTTGTGCCTGGGGGCAGTCTTTCGTGTGACCAGGGTACATAGTGTGTCTGGCTGGGATCCCAAATGGACATTACAGTGACAAAGAAATGTTGGATTAAAACCATTTCACAGCTCAGTGGCTTTTGGGCCCAGTGTGGACTTCAGTCACTGTTAATAAAAGCTTCCTCTGTCAGAACTCTCTCCAACATTCCCTATCTACCAACTTTCACTGGTAGGGTTAAACAGCACAGTTATAATTCCTTTGAAGTCACGTGATCGCAAGACTGCTTGACAATTCTTTGTACATTATTTATTCAAAATTGTCTGGAGCATTGTTGATATTCACATGTCGTAGTTTGCATGCCTGGCCTCAGAAACAAAATAGACCATGGTAAGGCAGTGATAACTACGTTATGCAACTTGAGCGCAATTAAGGTCAGTGGGCATGAATGTGTATGTCTACAGTTCAGATACATTTTTCCTTTTCATGCGACTAGAACCAACCAGCCCTGACCCTGCCCAATTGTGTTTGCACAGAAAACACAATCCAATTCAGAGCAGTCCCATTATCACTCACAGTTATCATCAGCCGATGGTGTGCCTCCCGCCCAGGCAGTGTAGAGGATAAGCTGGTGAACGCCCTCTGACAGCACAGACGGAACACAACCATGCGCTCCCTCGTTAGTTATGCGGCAAATGTATCTCACTTTTGCTACGGAGCAAGACTTGTAGTGGGTTATACTGCCTGAGTAAATGATGGTGTGGTTGAAGCCCAACGTGGGTGGCCCTGGAAATGCATTTGCTTAATCACAGACAGGGAATGGGAAACGAGACTTGGAGCACAAGAATGGTGTGGCAAGATTGCACGGTTGGGGCCTGGGTTAGAATGTGTTTACTCAGTGGTGAGAGGAGAGAGGAGGGGGGGAAGGGGAGACGAGAGCAGAGGAGAGGGGAGAGGAGAGGAGGACAAACCAACCTACATCTGCATGTGCCCAAATCAAAACATGTTGTGATGTTTCAACATCACTCAGGTGGAATTCCGCCTTGCTTTCCAGTAGACATGTGTGCCCTGTGTGTGCCCTGTGTGTGCCCTGTGTGTGCCCTGGACATCATTAATGACTTCATCCCACATGCCACTCTCACTGCAGCATTGCAAAATGGAGTGATAGATTTATGTCAGATCTGAATGCCATCCAAACTGTAAAATAAACTCAGAGGTTACACGCATTCAATCATTGGAAAGTAATCTCCAAACTATAAATATATTGGAGCATGCAATGTGTACCATGTGAATACAGCTTCCCGAAGGGTTTTAAATTAGCTTTAAGTATTCGGTTGTGTGTTTGTGTGTGTGTGTGTGTGTGTATTCAAAAATATAATTTCAGGTCAAACTGAAGGTAAACTGACAATCAAAGGACAGGTGACAATAACCTAATGATTTACTGTGGGCTCAATAATTAGACCAATAGCTGTGGGAGTCTGAGATCTCAGCAATGCAAAACATCCTGTCCTGCCAACAGAGACACACATCCTCACTGCCTGATCTTTGAACTGTGACCCCATTCTCTGCATTGCACACAAGCTTTGGGCAACTGCAATAATCTTACATGATCACTGGTTCCTTGATCTGTACAAGATCTATATAAGAACAATGCCCTTATTTAGGAGCTGGGGACAGAGACACACACATGCACAAACACAAACAAACACACACATACACACCCCATGTGCTTGTACAGTAATAGCTTCATTGACACATTCCCAGCCAAGCCATAATCAGATTAAAATGATTAGGGGGATTGAGTTAGATAACTATAATGCTTCAGATCACATTACTGAATGAATGCAGAGAAATACCAGTGATATGATTTTCCACATTAACACATTAACCTCGTGATGGAGCCCATCAGGGTTTTACAATAACTTTTAGTTTAATCCAACAAGCAAATTGCATAACACTAAAAAGCCCAAGCTAAGGCATTGTGGTGAAGGAGAGAGGACGAGCAGAACGTGAGTGAATGAATGGAGAAGGGGGAAAAAAGAGTACAATAATAAATGGCCATGTGCTATTTGTCTCTGTGTCAACACAGCAGTTAAAGAACAACTGGTGTTCTGCCACCGTGGTTCTCAAGGCTCAACTGTTATCAGGGGTCAAACATGAGGTCAAACCCATTGAGTACTTAGTAACCCTCTCCAACCACTCAACTAACCCTGTCATCTCATGACAACAACCTCTGACCCCCTCCAGCACAGGTCCACTGTGTGTGTGTGTTGATGGGGGGTATCCGGCCCTCAAGACCCCATGATGTCAGAGCCCTCCTAAGAAAGAGTCTTGGGAGGGCTCTGACATCATGGGGTCTTGAGGCACAGTCATGCACCCACCCACACCCACCCACCCACCCACACCCACCCACCCACCCACCCACACCCCACCCCACCCACCCACCCTCACAGAGGGGTCTCCGTGCTGCTCTGCTGCGGGGTACGAGCCCCCTGAGCCCCCCTGTTCTAGCTGTTCCTCCTTGTTTCGGTCACAAGCTTGGAGAGAACTCCCTTCCCTCCCTCCCCCAGATCTACTCAATCTGGAACAGCATGTACACACAAACACGTTCTTCACGTCTGAGGGGGCCAGGCCTCCGGGATCTGGAATCCAGCTCAGCTATTTGCAGCGTAAATCTTGCTTTTAGACCGCACCATCTGTCTTCGGCACCCACACAAACAACAGAGTTGTACTGGAATGTAAGTGAAAGGTTCACCCATGGAAGCAGGTAAGAGCTACCAAAAAGAAGAAGAAAAAAAAAGAAAACAAGATTTGGGTTTGAAGATCAGACATGGCCCCAAGCCACAGCCCAAGTATTTCAATAACTAGAGGACAGAACAGCTTGATCCTGTATGTTTGGTTTAGCTAGCTATATTGTTTGAGGTATATTGTTTTTGAGTGGTTTGTTATCATTACGGGCCTCTTGCTCTCCCCGCTCCCCTCCTCTGTCTCTCTCTCTCATTTTCCAATCTCCTTGTGTTCCTCTCTCCCTCCTTCCTCCCCCGTCTCCCTTCATTCCAAGCCTCCTCTCCTACCCAGAGGCACTTCACAGCGAGCTTCAAAGCGGTGACAGAGTTTCTCTCATCACACCTCAGAGTGTGGAAGGCAGGCAAGCCGCCGGAGCCGACCGGAAGAGAAAGATGAGAATGGATGACCCAAAAGTTTTGGGCTGGATTTATCGAAAACCCAAACTTTTTTTTAGTAATAATGAGGAAAAGTGTGCGTTTCAATAGATGTCAGTGCAAGTAAGAAAAAAAGAGTTTCGCAAAAGCACGGCGAAAAGAAAGGCACAGGTATTTTCGGAAGACAGATTTCATCATCAGGTCTCTCTATCCATAACGCATTTTCTTGACATCCCTTAGGGAAAAGGAGTACAACATGACAAGTGCCTCTCACCGTGTACCTGAAAAACACCAGTATTTTACAAGTTGTCACTCTAAGACAACGAGCATCAGGCAACAATGGCACTTGGAGGTTCCTTCAGTAGTTTGTGCCTGCTATCTAAGGATATCAGTCAGTAATCTAGATGGATATGGTTGGAAACACATTTAGCACTTGAAAGTGTTCCTGGTGTCTGTCAGACTGTCCACAACCTCGTCAGTGAGCAGGAGAAACAACACAGACTCACTGACTCATACTGCCTCTACTCTGTTGACTTAAAACACAACAGTTACATGTGAGACCACTGGCATCAGCAGATTTTCCCTCCAGGAGTACCCCCCAACCCACACACACCACACACACACCCATACACACCACACACACCCACATACACACAAACAACCCCCCTCACACACACACACATGCACACATTTTGAGGACCAGACCAGAGTTTGATGTTATGGTCTTTAAAGTGTTCATCATCTTTTCCCAGCATGGACGAGCAGTGTCACAATCATGGGAAGCGTGGTCTCTTTCCAATCACCTTCTTTCCCTCCTGCTCTGCTGTTACGTGCGTTAGCAACCAGAAAAACTGCCAGTGGGCTGCTCACCCAATCACACTCGACACAAATGACTACCTCTCTCTCTCTTTCTCGCTCTCGCTCTCACTATCTCTCCAGCTCTCTCTGTCTATGTATCTCTTTCTCGCTCTCTCTCTTTCCCACATTCTCTGTTTGTGGACACAGAGGGAGAATCTGTGTTGTTTAACTCTCAAACAGTCACAAACAACAAGCTTACAGCTGGATTGTTACCAATCAGGCTCTATTGTTTTTCCCACATCACATTAAGTATGTATTACTGTAATCAAAACACAGAACAACATTTCCATGCATGTTTTTTAGATTTGGTAACCAATCTCCACAATAAAGTATCTTTAGTTAACACTTGTTTTATCTTGGAGGATATGCACATGCAGCCCTCTCTCACAAGTCTGACCTACTTCCACTGCCTTTGCCCACATGTCTCTGGGGAGAGAGAGAAAGAGAGAGAGAGAGAGAGAGAGAGAGAGAGAGAGAGAGAGAGAGAGAGAGAGAGAGAGAGAGAGAGGGAGAGAGAGAGAGAGATGGAGAGAGAGGGATGGAGAGAGAGATCTTCCTTGGTTTTGGCCCTCCTGCTGAGAGACAGCTGAGCGAGAGAAAAAAACACACCAGTATCATTCATCCTCCCCCCTCCCGCTACTCCTCAGCAGCCCAGGAGGACTGGGGGAGGGGATCTCAGGCAGGTGGAGGGAACTCTGCTCTGTCCCCTATCTTCACTGTGTGAAGACGGGAAGGACTGGGGACGGGGGGACGGGGGACGGGACGGGGGCTAGGGTGAGGGTCTGCTCTGTGACACCATCACCTACAGGCACCTGGAGGGGGCCTCTCTACATATGGGCCACAAAGACACACAGAGCAGGGCCATGTGGGCCGTGCCGGCGGCCAGGGTAGAGCACGGATACGCGTTGCCGCTGAGCTCATCACTGTTGCCGTGCCGCCTGGCCAGACGTGGACGTGAATAAAGTTACATTGAGCATCAGATTACCGCAAGTATTTACGAAGTCCTCGTCTTGGTGTCACGCCTATCTGCTAGCCCTGTCTGCTGCCAACTGCAAGCACACATACATACACACACGTGGACTGTATGTGTGTCCAAAGAAGACCTGGCCCACTTTCAATCAGCCATGTTCATTCCTCTGATTTTCCTGCTCAGTGCTGTTTTCCTACCCAGAAGCCCTGGCCACAGCCTGTGTGTTTGTCTGCCTGTATTGCTGACAGAGATTGAGAGCATGAGCACATAAGTACAGTGGGGTTTACAGTGTCTACCCACAAACAGGAACTACATGCACCAATCCATTTTCCATCATTTCTCGCACTGATGCACAGGCATCAACATGTTTCAGACATTTCTGGGCTGTGGCGGCTTGTATTAAGTGGTCTGTTTTTCAGCGGTCGTCGTATCGATGTTGTCACTGTTATTTATATCTCAAGCATGACTTGGTTGGAGTAGCTTGTCCTGCATAGGATCTGATAGACAGACAGACAGCTGCCATCATTCTTACTGTATTTGTACTGTTACTGTACGTAATATCTCAGTGACCATCTTTCGACCACGCTTGATTACTTTCTTTTTTGTCTTCAATGTACTGTATGTCAGTACATGTCAACATTTACGTTTGGACATTTCCGACAGTGTTGGAGGACTGAGGGCTAGTTTAGACCTTCTCATCCTCGGACCACGCTACACACCGTGGGTTCTGATTGGAGGCTTTGACCTCATTTGTAATCGGGTAGCGTTGTCTGTGTGACCTTCAGCGGTCGCCATGGCTGCCAGCGAGAATCCTGCCTCGTCGGTATCATGCCAGTCTGAGTGTGACATGTCAACACACTCCTCCCTCCCTGCCACACACGCCCAGGTGTCAGACGCCACACAGCCTGAAAAGCACTATTACTTTGACAGCTAAAGTCCCCTTCTCAGCTCCACGCCTTTATCTGAGCTTGTACCCACACACACACACACGCACGCACGCACACACACGCAGCCAATGTTGAGCGAATGCACAACGTACATACACATGCCGTCAACGCTGTGCTCGCACACACACAAACTCACACACACACACACACGTGCTGACAAGCATAGACATGTTCACATGCGCGTGCTCTTAGACGGCAGTTGCTGTGTCTGGCTGGCCTGATGTTACTACAGTAACACTGGAACATTGTGTAACTCCAACACACCTGGAGGCTATGTCTGGGCCTGGACCTGGACATAGGTGCTTGCTGAAATGCCAAACGGCTGGGAATGCATACACACACACACACACACACGAGCAGTTTGAACTGCCCACTATCTGACAGATACCAAAGGCTAAGGCTTAGAGCATGAAAGATAGGTCCCGGGAGTCAGGTGGCTGAGCGGTTAGAGAATTGGGCTAGTAACCAGAAGGTCGCTGGTTCGATTCCCGGCCATGACACATGACGTTGTGTCCTTGGGCAAGGCACTTCACCCTACTTGCCTCGGGGGAATGTCCCTGTACTTACTGTGTGTGTGTGTGTGTGTGTGTGTGTGTGTGTGTGTGTGTGTGTGTGTGTGTGTGTGTGTGGGGGGGCATTTTTCTGTGTACCTCTGCGTGCCTGACTGTGTTTGTTTCTCTGCCATCTCAGTCTCATACTTTCAAAGACATTTATATCAAATGTACTCTGAATCTTAGCAAAGGCTAAAAGTTCACAACTCGAGAGAGAGCATTCCAGATCGGGCTGAATAATTCAATCTTCTAAACAGCATCCACATCTAAGATTTAGCAGACACAGTTCAACAGTGTGATGGAAATGGGTTAGCAGCAGGTGCAGTGGCTGTAGCATGGCAGGAAAACCTCCTCACGCTCCTCTTAGACACACACACACACACACAAACACACACACACAGTATGACTCCCGCCCTCCACTGCCGTGTGTCAGGAGGGAGGATGACGTTCCGAAACCCTTTTCCTTCAGACTGATTGGACTTCCTGTCTCTGCACCGCTTTCATTTCCTTCTATTCATACGTCCTGTGCTTTCAGTCACCTGCCAGACCATTGTTCTCCAGTCGCCTGTCATACTCGCATCCCTCTCAGGCCCCGGGCAGCACAGCAGCAGACTGAAAGGCTCTGAACAGGAGCTGATGTGGAGACCAGGTTGGCAGCCCGAGCGAGATCAGAGGTCAGAGGGTGTAGGTCAGAGCTGTACACAGATTGAATCAGATAGATAGATCCACTAACTAGCTGAGTGCTAACTAGCACTAACTGATTTACAATTCATATGAAATCTGTTCAATGTTCCTGAATGCAATCATGCTCAATTGAACATAATACAATACATTAGGACAATCAGAACACAGTTGAATAGCACAGTGAATACAGATATTGGTCAGAGGTGAAGGCAGAGTCCACTGAGACTGGCAAAGCTGGTGGACAAGGGGTCATGTGTTAGTAGTAGGGCATTGATCCCCATCAGTGTTGTAGAGCAGAGAGCAGTAAACTAAACTGGCATATAAAGTTCACCGTTTGCCCTGGTTTAGGACTACCCAGGAGACTTCCATACAGGGTCAGTACTGTGGAGTAGCAACACCAGAGTCTATGACGACATGGGACTAGGCTGTGCTATGTGTGCAGACTGAATACTACATGCTGCATAGCATATGTGGGTGGGCCCCGACTGGGCTGCAGACTTAAGTCATGTCCAGCATGCGTCTGATGGTATTCAGGTCTCCATGCCAGCTCCACCAGGGAAAGTGATCCCAGGAATGCCATGGCAGGAAGATAGTCCATGCCAAAAGTCAAAAGGTGAGAGGTCAAAGTAAACGGTGACTGCTGAATTCGTTCCGTGATTGAATTGGCTTAGCCTCGTTAAAAACGTGAAAACCAGCAACAACATCGACAAGAAACTATTCTTTCATCCTGACTTTATGAAACTTGACATGCACGCATCAAAGGGCACAATGACAAAAGCGCTGCGTTGTTCTCTCAGACAAAAGCTGAGCTTCAGCTAATGAGGTTAGCTGGGTGTGGTGGGATGGGACGCGTTGAAGATCAGATGACTTCAAAAACAGGGATTCATCCACCCTGACTCTCCTCCTCTCTCGCAGCCAGGACAGCTCCGCCGCGCCGGCGTGTTTGATCTATAAATGGATGACACAGTAAATGCAGTGATCCCAGATAGCAGCGCCTCTGCGTGTAATGAGTCCGGCCATCATTCTCCTGGCTCGTACAGAGAAAGTGCTGATTAATGCTCGTCACGTGACGCTTTCAGATGATGGCATTGACTGTTAGGGGGGTGGACTCAGAGCCCACCATGCCTCCAGAAGGAGACGGAAGGAGGGACTGAGGGAGTTCTCCCCCCCCCCCCCCCCGCCCCCCCCCCTCTGAATCCAGTCAGGAAACTTGAGAGGCGACAGCTTGAAAGAATGGAGAGTTGGAGGAATCTGTTCTTTCATTCAGGGCCAATGACAGAGACGCTGAGGAGAGGCAATTTTCTCAATCAAGTCTTGGTCTACTGAGGAGTGGTAAGCTTCATTCAGCCCCAAGTTAGGAAAAATAGGACACAGAATGTAAATCGGCAAGTGCAGATTAAAATTGCATCTAGAATACAGTATGGTAAAAGGAAGATGGGGAGATGATGAAAAAAATATATAGATTGAATAGACAGTCTATTTAAGAAACGGAATATGGATCATTAATAAATTAGGAGCTATGAAAGACAGATATACGTTTTGGAAGATGAATTGGCTGTTGAAATAGGAAGTGTCTAAAGCAGAAAGTAGATGTGGTTCCAGGAATAGCCATCAGAAGAAGCCAGCCCTGTTTATTGGCTGGATTTAACAAGGGGCAGGAAAGGAATACACATTCATCTTCCTCCCAACCATCTCTACCTTTCACTGTACCTCACACACTACAATGTATCAAGTGTGCCCTCCTGCTTCAAGAGAAACTGATTTTGTAAACAGGGTCAGATTGTTCAGTTAGATTGGACTAATCTGTGAAACCTGAGCGGTTCAATAGATTCCAGGCTTGAATGGAAATTCAGTGTTGAATGTAGGCCACTGGAGTCTGTCTGTTGGCCGGACTCCAGGGTTCCTGGAGCGGATGGGCACAAATAGGCTGGTCTGTCCAGTCAGCGAGGGTGCTGAGGGGGATAGACCTTAGAAGGACCCCCTACACCCATCCCTATCCTCCCTCCCTCCCACTCCTCTCCCCACCCCACCTCACCCCTCACCCCCACCCACCTTCTCACCCTTGCCCCTCTCTCTCCTTATTCAACCAGCTGGCAGACATCCAGCCCTCCATTTAGAGTGATCTCGCAGGGTGACGGGCCACATTGAAAAACAAACACACACCTTTCTCTGCAGGGTGTGCGATTTGAATAATGTAGAGCAGGGAAGCTTTCTGAAGTATTAAGTTAATTAGAACTGAATCTCTACCGGGGTAGGAGCAAAGGAAAACAGCTGCAGGCCCAATACACAGAGTTGATCCTTGTCACAGACTGCCTTATTGGGTCTCATTTCAGCTGAGATTAGACACACACACACTCACACGACACAGTGCTAAGGGTTGGGAGGTAAAAATAAATATGTTTTTTCATCTGTGAACATATGTTTGCAAGGGTATTTTCAGCTGATTATTTTAGGGGCATGTATGCATTCTTGGAATAGATGAGGATTTAGCTTACTGTGGTTTGAGCTCTCAACACTGTGATGTGAGTTAAACACAACTTCAGGATGCCAGAGAGAAATTACTTTCTACTCTGTTCAGCTAGATTGCTTTCCCAGTCCGATAAAAACGCGGCAATCTCTGCTCCTTGTTTGAAGCTGCGTGTTGAGACTGTTTCTCAGAAACATCTGTACAACGCTGATATCGAATTCTTCAAGGGGAAGCAGAAGGCAGAGAAAGTGAGGCAGGTTTTACTGCTCTACAAAGACACTGTCACTATCTCCATACACAGACTGTGGAGGAGAGCTGAAAGAAACAGAAGGATAAGAAAGCAGAGGAAGGGAAGAAGGAGAGAGGAAGAAGGAGAGAGGAAGAAGGAGAGAGGAAGAAGGAGAGAGGAAGAAGAGAGAAAGCGGAGGAGAAAAATGGCCACCCTCGATTCCGCACGTCAAGATGTGCACAAACAAAGTGACTCGTCTAAACAAGAACGTCACCTTTGAACCCCTGGCCTCTGCCTTGTGTGTCAGAGATAGCCTACCACACCCAGTGTGGTCATATGAGTCACCCCAAGGTACTACTGCTGGGTTTAATGGTCAACCTGGTGACTGACCAAGTTTTGTGATTAGCAACTTAAAAGGGCCTGCTCCATTAATGTGTGACTAGATTTAAGATTAAGTACCTTGGGTTGAGTCATCCTGTTTACTTTAAACGGAAAGAGTCACATGCATGTGAATAAAAGTTTTTATCAAGGCAGTACAGTCATTCAAATGTGAATTTCACAAGAGATTGACAGTACAAAATCATGAACGTAAAGTTATCAGAAGTCAAAGCATTTTGTTCAATAAAAATGTTACTGCAAAGAAAAAGAAGACAGGATTGACAAGGCTTTTGAAGACGTTTGTTTCAGGGTTAGGATTTGGTTTTACATGTACATGTCATCTGTGCAAGCCTGTAACAACTTCCCTGTTCTCTTCTCAGGATCCCCTCAACTGTGAAGACTTAATGAGTCTGGGATAAGCACTGTCAGTCTAGCATGCTGTTCAATCAGGCTGTTGTGCTAGCATCACAGAAGGGAGACGTCCTCGCCGTTGGCAGACCAGGGGCCCCGTTCTCCATCACTGAGAGAACGCTTAGCAGAACATTACATAACAGGGACATATGAAACCTGAGTTCAGTCATTATACATGGCGTGTAAACAGACCTTCCAGCTACCTTTTGAATCTGCCTTTTGCATACACATGACACACATGCGCACACACACACTGGCATATAGACAAACACAAACACATGTCCCTTGTGTGACCCCGGCGCGGCTCAAAGGACAGGGTCAGGATGTCAGTGAGTGATGTGGGTCTCTGGTCTTATCACCTTCCCAGGGGGCAGTGGGAGGTTATCTGTTTCCTGTCGTGGGTCCGGGGAGAGACTAGAGAGAAGCTGTTCCCTCAGAACTGACCCAGCCTCTGTTCCGGAGCTGACAGATGATCAGGCCTAGAGATGCTCAGCTTAATTAGACCACACTGGGGGAATGTAATCTATAACTTTATTTGCCTCATTAGCATGGGAGACTGTCAATTAGGAATTTTCTGCAGTACATCATCTTAAAGTATGGGATAGGTACAGCTCAGTGGTGGAGCATTTGAATGAAGTCAGGAGAATCATGAGATAGAAGTCTGGCAGTAAGGATATAGTGAGAATACCAACATTGTGACACTGTTAAGGAATGAATGACTCTACATTGTGGTAGAGATGCTATTTTGCTAACTGTGCTTTACTTTCCCTCCAGGATATCCAACTTAGAACAGCTTGTCTGTATTTCCTGCTCATTCAATTCCAAATGAAGCAGGCCTACCAAAGCATTCTGGGAGAATGTGTTTCTATGAACAAACAAACAGCGTGGCCAAATCAAAGTGCAGACGCAATAATCTTATCTATAACAATAATCTGTATTTTCGTCTTGTTTTACAATACCTAACCCTTGTTCAAACAGTTCAAGTCCTTGCAAGGCATTCTCAGCTTTATTTTGGGGAGAGAACAGTTGCTTCAAAGGCCAGGATTTCCTTCAAGAATAGCATGAAAGGCATTCCATGTGTGGATACAAACCCTTTGTCTTGTCTGACTGTCATAACGTTTACCTGTGGAATTTTTATGCGGGTGAAGCTTCCACAAGGCACTGCTGAAGGATGAGAACACTTTACTTTGTGTTGCTTCACCAACACAAATTTAGGTTGCTTTGGACCTAAATATTAATTAATTTTGAAATAACTTGACTATTGTGAAACACATTGGTTTATGTCCCCCCAAAAAACATTTGCTCAATAAATTCCTACTTAAACAGATTTGACCCCTTAATGAAAATCTTATAAAAAAAAGCCCTAGCCATGGTCCTAGTCCCAGACCCAGTCCTAGCACCAGCCCCTTAGTCCCTAGATTACAGTAATGAGTTTGGGCTCTGGCCCCTCACTTGGGCCTCCACCCCCAGCTGCTTCCCTCTTTACAGAGGAAAACACATCCATCCCCTGCCATTGTTCTCTCCACCCTGAGGTCATTTACATTAATATCCCCATGCTGAGCTTGCAGAGAGGAGAGATTGGAGAAAAGGTAGACTTGGAGGCACTTACTTTTCTCTTGGAAAAGGAGCTTTAGAAGTTTAATATAGTTCACTTTGCAAACATTTACCGTAGGTTATATTACAATTATATTACTTGAGTTCCTGTGAGGCCAGTGTTTTCATATTAATTACTTTTCAGCTGAGTGTGTTATTTACTAAGTACACTTATCCTCATTGACGTTGTGATGGACTAAAACAAACACAAGTGGCTAGCGAAAGCCTGTGTATAGTCTCAGCAGAGTAGCAGCAGAGATTGGCTTGAACAATGTGCCACTTCAACAGCCTGGTAATTGTTTATTTGATTTGTATGAACGTGGCTTGATTCCTCATGTTTAGGTCAGTCATTATGTTTATAATGTTGGAAGGGTCATTTGGAACACTCACAGTACAGGCCTTGTTAGATCATGTGTTGTTCAAACATGGCATGAGAAAAACCGATTAGTCAGCCCTTCCAAAATATTATCCCTCGGGGTCCAACGTTCACAAGGCCGAGCGTGTGACGGTACTTGTCAGTGCCAAGAATATTGGGACAGACGGAGCCCTATCTTACAACAACACAGGTGGCTCCTGTTGGAGCGCGTTCAAACCCTGCCACCACCAGCTCCACAGAGGGGAAATGACACCAGCTTTACATAACATTTCTGTGGCAGATAGAGCTGTTACTCTACTGGACTATGTACCATTTAGACTGGGTTTGTATGCTCCAATCTGTTGACTACAAACTGGATATTCTGATATCCTCAAATCTGTACACTTGATCCTAATGGTCTGGGGGCTTCATTTACTTGCATGCCCTGTCTTTGCTGTGTTGGCTCAAACTGAGGGTGCAGAGACAGGGCCATGCAGCCCCCCTGAGGGCATGTTTTCTAATGGCATTATTTGTTAGGATGGAGCCATTCCAGGTGTCATGTTTGTGTCAGTTCCTTAGAGAAAAAAAAAGGAAGTGGAGGGCGACACGACCCACGTTTGCCTGCTCTCAGCACGTCAATCAGAGGTGATAATGAGGCGGAGAGCGGTAGCTCTGTGTTACCTTCTGGTAAGATAATCCTGTTGGTTCACCTCAGTAAACATCCTCACAGGTGCCCTGTCCCATGCAGTGCATTGCACAGCTGTCAATCTCACACCTGGGGTCCACCCCTGCTCCCTCGTGATTGGCTGGGGGACCGTACCCAGGTGTAGCCATGCTGTCTGTCTGCTCGGAGGCTCATCCCAGGTACCTGTGCTCCCACCGAGGTCCGGGGGAACCTTCAGCCATCGACGGTAGAGTAACCAGCGCCCTCATCCCCGTCCTCCATGAAGAAGACGCTTGGTAGGCCATGTGACCAGGAGATGTGGGAATGAATTAAAGAGACATGAGATGAGATCAAAGTTTACATTACATTTAGTAATTTAGCAGACGCTCTTATCCAGAGCGTCTTACAGTAAGCACAGGGACATTCCCCCCGAGGCAAATAATGTGAAGTGTCTTGCCCAAGGACACAAAGTCATTTTCACTGCCAGGAATCTAACCGGCAACCTTCTGATAAATAGCCCGATTCCCTAACAGCTCAGCCATCTGACTCCCTCAAAGTTTAATTCCTCTGTCCAGATAGTCGCTGGTCTGGTCGTTGTTGCCGAGCAGACTTTGGGTCGCAGCATCACGCGAGTTGAGACCAGGGTAGTGGAAAGGGTGACATGAGTGGGTGCTTGCAAAGGGAGGGAAACATTATAAAGCACTTAACCAAAGAGCTTTTTACAACCGGCCACCTTTTTGTGTTTGTTTAAGTGGCTGAAAGTTTAATAGAGGGTTGACAGGTCACAGAATACTGGTCGTATCGGGCACTACACACCTTCAAATATTCAAACAGTGAAGATGTAAATAAAGATTATGTAAGGCTTGGTACTTGGTACTTGAGTTTGAGCTTAAAATGAGCACAATATGCATAACTAACAACCAGTATCTCTGAGGCTGGCTTCAGTGTTTGAGGAATTGTTGCTAATCCAGTAGCACAGAAACACTGAAGGCAAATGTGAAACCTTGACGGTCGTCTCTTTGTTTGAGGAATACAACCCCTAAACCTTGGCCTCTTACCCAGCAGGGCCCGAAGCAGGAAACCTTCAACAGTCCCTCCCTGTGAGGTAACAAAGCTTTTTAGACGAAACAGAAAAGCGTAAATCCTGCCGTGACTTTTGGTTGCCCCCACCCCACCCTCAAACACTCGTCTCTGATCATGACAAGAAGGGTGTAGGGACCCTTCCCGCTCCAAGTGAAGCCCAAAACTTCACGCCTTTCCTATCATCGTCTGAACCCCACCCTAAAACATCAGGTCTGTCCAGCCCTCTGACTAGAACAAGGAGATGTAGGGGTTTCCCATCTGTTGTTTACTTAAATCTCATACATACTCTGACCGGTAATTACTGGAGCCAAAAGAAAAACACTACCAAACACAAAGATCATTAAATGATCCCTGCCCCACCCTAGTAGAAATATAAACATTACAAATCTTCATAGTGGGAGCTGTATTGTCACTGGAGACTGAGTGTGAGTTGAGTATCATGCTGGATCAAATGTGCTGCTGTAACTAGCCCATTATGTAAGTGCTTGTCCTGTGCTCGACACAGTGTTGAACCTACACATGAGACCCCACAATCAGTCTGTGTTTTTAGGCCAAGTGCCTGCCATTTCTACTAATACTGCTGGAGAGATTAAACATGGCATGGAGAAAGAAAACAAAAAAACAGTGAACAGAACAAGGTGGTCTGCAACCCTATTTCCTGTGTGGCGTGACTCGACAGAAACCGCACCACCCCGCCCCTCACTCTGTGCTCGCCGATGTGCCAGTTCACACTTTAGTCTTCATGTGCCCGTGACTGGATAAATAAACCCAAAGTGCTGGGGAGTCGCCACCAGACCCCCTCCCTTCCTCTCTCTTCCAATTGTCTCAGGAACGGAAACCTGCTTTGTTCCCCTGAATCTTCAAAAACAGGCAGGCAAAGACTCCAAGCTGTCGTGGGTTGGATGTGAACTGAAACCATGGGGCGAGAAACAGACAGAAATAGCATCCAGTCTAAATAAACAACCCAGTAAAATCAGAGGTTCTCTGTAAATGCTCCAAATGTATTTCATTCAAAATGCAATGATTGCTATAGTTGAGCAGTTGTCTAAATATTGTTTAAGTCAGTATCCTGGGATGCTGGGGTGACAATATAGCTGAGGAATCCAAAAATACATGTCATTGTTATGCAACAATGGCGGTCTGTCACTAGAGAGGAGTTATAATAAGATTGAATATAACATAATTTGATCAAATATGTTGCATTTTTTGGTTGTGTTGTAATCAAACAAGTAATCAACTGTAATCAAATCAAATTAATGTATAAAGAATGTATAAATCCTGAATTGCATGTGTGTGGTATCAGTATCTTGCTATTAATACCAATATATTTGCATGTTTTGTTCGCTTTAATTAGCTGTAAGTCATTGACAAAAACTATCCAGGCAAATCATTCATAATTCAAGTCATATAAACCAATAGTTAATAATTTCATACAGACGAAACTGATTTTACAGTTCACTAATTTTATTACTTGAAATATTCAATAAATTAATAACATTCCACCGACATTCACTTAACAATAATACCACAGAATAGGAAATAAATTACAAAAGGGAATAAGAGAGTTGAGACGGTTAAAACACATAAAAATGTGAAAACTGCCTTACGTCATTTCCTGTGTCTTGAGAGCAGTGGGTGGTTGGGGGGGCGTTAGCTCCTCTTCTCTTATCATCCTGTCCTTTCCTCTGCAGCAATGTCCCCACCCTCACAGTTCTCTCTCTCTTTCACACACGCACACAAACACATGCTAACTCTGCCCCAGTTCGAACACACGCACCCTGCCCCAAATCTTACATACACACAAATACGTCACCCTGCCACAGTTCTCACAAAGACACACCCACACACAGTTCACACAAAGACCAGGATAAGTGTGTGGATGCGTGTTGTGGGGGCAGGGGGGCTTCACAATCAGCGTCCAAGATGACGACCCTCTCCTTCACACCTGTGGAACAAGACTGGATCCACAGCCATAGACATGCGTCAGACTAAAATCCTTTGTTGAGCCAGACAGAATCCATGCAAATGGACCTGAACAGCGACACTTTCTACACGACAATACGGTATCTGTGTCTTGCAGAGGCGGCACCAATCACGGGGCGTGGGGCGAGTCTTGTGTTGGTGTAGTGTGTTGTGGTGGCGTGTCATGGACGGAGGAAGTTGGAGTAACCGGCTGTCATAAACATAAAGGTTAACTATCCAGATTTGCCCCACATTCCACTGTGGAAGCCCTTAATGGCCATGTGCTGTGCCCATTTAATGACCATGAGCAGGATTTTTATGGCCATGGTACAGTTCAGCCCCACGTGGCCCATGGAAGGAGAGTAAAGAGGCAGTGCGGGGGCGGGGCGGGGGCAGGAAGGGGGGGTAAGGGTGTGGCACGGCTTGGATCCAGTGCCTCCTGATCCAGTGTTTTGGAAGTGGGCATTAGGGGGCTTGGGGGCAGAAAGAGGCCTTGGAGAGCTATGTGCTCCCCAGTGCCCTCTGGGGTGGGAAGGGGGCTGGAATGGTGGGGGTACAGACATCCCACAACCTGGTACCTCTACACTCTGTGCTGGAGGGGGGGCAGAGGGCTTGGAGGGACCCAGCAGAGTCCTGCCCTGGCTGCACTAATCTCATGTTAATTACGTCACAGGATCAAAGAGAACGGGGCCCGGGACAGGGTTTGTACCAGTACAGGAAGGGAGTGGTGGGTGCAGGGATGGAGGGAGGGATGGAGGGAGCAGAGGAAGGAGGGAGCATGATATGAGGGGCATGGGAACAACCTATCGCTTCTGGGCCTCCGTCACTCTGATGAACTGGGTTGGTTCCCCCATGCCCCCAGCCATGGGAACGAAGAGCAGCTTAACCCGCCATGCCATCCACCCCTGCCTGAGTGCTCGTTTAACGGAAAATAAGTACAGGAGCGCTGGGCAGGCTGCCAGATCCCCCCCGCACGCACGCACACACACACACACTCCATCCCACACTCCCCAGTTCGGATGTGATAGAGACTCTGTATTTAAGATGGGGGGGCTTGGAACCCCCTCTATGTACTGCCATTTCCACACTATATGCCATGTCAAGTTACTGACATGTTTTCACTCTGTGGTTAATTGATGCAGAGCCAGTAAAAGACCGGTAAAACTGAAAATTCTATATGATTTCTGTCTGACAATTTCCCTAGTTTTTGTGTATGAGACTCATAATGTTGCTCCGTAAATGTATGCTTGTTAGTCTTGCATAAATAAATACTCATTCAGAATTCTGTTTGAGGTTTTTTGGTGAAGAGCACAAGCAGGGCGTTCTGTGAGTTTGTAGGCTCTGCCGGGAGAGCGCTGTCTGCATACTTCATTATCTCTGAAAGAATTAGATGTGTGCCAGCTTCACTTCCATTATCCCTGGCGCACATAGACCTGAGTGTGCGTGTGTATTGTGTACATCACGTGACCTCCCCACCTTTTTGTTTCATCCAGGTCAACCAGCCAGAGAAGCCTCTAAAACAAGTCCAGGAAAATAATTCCTTAATGGGTCATCTACCCTGACTAATACCCCCTCTCTCCCTCCCTCTGCTGCCTCTCCCTCTGCTCTCCCTTTCCTCCCTCTGTTTGTTTCTGTTATTGTTCTGAGAAGGGCAGGTACTTTGCCAGTGCCTATGGCCCCCCCCTGCCCTCCCCCCTCTCTCAACCACACCGCTCCAATGCACACTGCCACCAAAACCAACAGTTTAAGCTCACAGAAACCGACCCCAGATACACATCTCTGACAGAAACCTTTCACCAAACAAAATCTGAATAAATAAAGGTGCCTCAGCCTTACCACAGGTTCAGCACGTAAATATATCTACATATTTTACTTCCACTGGTTCAGTCTTTATTTTGCCCCTCCTCATTGCTACCAGTGACCAAAATACTGAATCTTAAAGCGTTTTGACGATTGGTAACATTCTATCTTTCATTTTAACTTAACCTAATATAAATGGTAATGATAATTAGGGACACCGCATAGCATGTTACAATAATGCTCGTCCTGTCTTGAGATAGTGAAACAAACAAGGGACCAGAAAGTCTCTGTCTTGTTCTTGCTTTTATTCAAGGTGAACAAATTCAGTCAAACATCAATTATGAACACCCTACCCTCCCAACACACACACACACACACACACACCGAGTGAAAAGGTGACACATGTGGAAACAGCCCCCCGACTTGTATAAAACGCTTCATTTGAAGCAGCATTTCATTTCATTGTTTTCTTTTCATATCATAAACTTCATACAAAATTCAGACGGTGCAAGTAAATAATTTTCCAAGGTCAGAAAAAAGCCCATAAAGTGCATTTAACTGTCTGTAGGGAATGGCGGGTGTGGGGTGCTGGGGGGGCATGTCTCTGGGTGGAGATTGCTGGATCTGACACCAGGATGCCACTTAGAAGGATGGGAGGGGGGGCGCTTGACAGCCAGCCAGGAGGGAGTATTCCTGCTGAGCCAACTGAGGCTGTCAATCATCTGAATAACATGAGACAGATCCAACGAGACAAGGGGTTGACGCTGAACTCAAAAACCTCTCGCCCCAAATGACAGTCACATTGAATAGCTGCTGTAAATCCTAAAAATCCATGACTGATGAAACACATTTGTTCCTTTGACATTTTAAGAACAGTCTGTGCATTCTCTTTGTGAACCATTAAGCTTATTTGTGAACGACCGCTGACGTGACCCTACCACCGCTGTGCAACATGGCCAACAAAACCATTATATTTACGCAGGTTGCACCATACTAATAGTACTGACACCTGCAACCTATTAAATGTCTGAACTCAATCTCAACACAGGCTTTGGTAAACTGAAGATTACATTGTTGGTTCACGCTGAAAACTGCTGAACTCTTGGTTACATACTTTTGTAACACCTCCGAATAAAACCAAAGTCTGAATGTCAATATTCCTTCTTTGACACTTCAAATGTTCTCTGTTTTGAATCATTTGGCTATGGCGTAATATTTCCTTGAAAACAGATCATTAGGACCCATATGGTCCACAGGATAGTTGCTGTCCAAAGTTCACGGGGCAAATCAATACCATCAGCCCCGGAGAGAACAACACCCAGTCCAGTCCAGACCAGGTCAGGCCCTGAACAAACACAGTTCCACTTGACTAATACAACTCAGCCTGTTATGAGACGGGACAGTCGGCTGACTCGAGATCAACCTTTGTGTCTGGCTCGTGGAAAACCCCCAGAGGGGCTGTGTGCTGGTATCTCCTGGTAGTCCTCGTTGACTGACGTCGTTGCGCCTAGTCGTCATCATCATCTTCATCTCTTCTTCTTCTGCTGCCGCAGCGTCTTCCTCCTCTTGGTGATCATGGCGTGCAGCTTCTCCAGCCCCTCCTGCAGCCCCTCCCCGATAATGGCGCAGGCGGGCTGCAGGTGCCAGGGCGTGGAGGCGCCCAGCTCGCCCAGCGCCAGCATGCGCTCCATCTCCTGCAGGGTGAGAGAGTTCCTCAGGTCCTGCTTGTTGGCCACCACCAGCACGGGAACCCCCTGGTTCTCGGCCAGCCGGGTGATTTTGTGCAGCTCCGTCTTGGCCTCCTCGACGCGCTCGCCGTCTACCGAGTCCACCACGAACACGATACCGTCGGCGCAGCGGGTGTAGGAGCGCCACAGCGGCCGCAGCTTCTCCTGCCCGCCCACATCCCAGAAGTGAAAGGCCGCTTTCCGCCGGCCGGAGCCCAGGGACACTTTGATCTTCTCGGTGTTAAATCCCTTCGTCGGGACCGTGTTCACAAACTCATTGAAGCGCAGCCGGTACAATACGGTGGTCTTCCCAGCACAGTCCAGCCCCAGAATAACAATGTGGAGAGCTTGGAAGGAGGGCAGGCAGGGGAACAGAGCTGGATGGTCCGATAATCCATTCCCCATCTTGTTTTGTCAGGTTGGAGAGGATAGAAGCAGGGCCAGACAGGAAGAGACTACTGCTTCACCAAATATTCACGAGGCTTCTCTCATTCCCCCCGGGGCTGCAGCTTTAACCTATGAAAAAAAAGGAGGATGCAGTGTAAGCAACAGTAAAAGCACTCAGTCCATTGCTTTACAATTGGAGGGGCTATTCAATGTTAAGTGAATAAACCCCGTCTCCCTTTTATTCCACAGCCTTAACATCTTTTAAACTGCGTCCACGTTATTCCGGGCCATAGGAGATGAATGAGAAATAAAACAGCAGGGTGGACGAGAGGCTATTTGCACATGTAGCGCCTCAAGCAGCGGACGGGGATTTGATACGCTAATTTCCATTCAATGGCAGTATCGATATAAATGTACTTGGACTCTTTGGTTTCCAACAAAAATCCCTCTTTCTATTATGCATGCTGTAGAGTGCCAAAGCCTTACATTGCTTGGCGTGTGTTTTCGTCTTGACAAACAGTCAAAATGCAAGGACATTTTCAACAGCTACCCCAAAAACGAAAGCTGTTGCGCGGCAACATAGGGTATAGCCTGACATGGCAAGCTGATATTGATGGACGCGCCTCTACGGTTATGCCAACAAGTGCTTTGGGAAAAGCATTTCCTACATGTTGAAATCAATTCATCAATACGATCATATCAAATGATGCGATTATGTAAGCAACACTTTTATGTGTTATAGACAACGTTCACAACGATAGTTTGTCTAATTATTTTGGTTAATCCGAAGCTCTCTCACTGCGCACGGCTAAAACAAAATGACCTTTTGCTGTCTTACCTTAACGATGAATGTACTTTCCAAACATGGAAAATCAACAATAGTGCAACAGTGTATCCTTGTTTGAGCTTCTGAACCTCTCACAGTCACGTCCACACAACCACTGAAAGATATAGTGCGTCGCCTTCCTCTCTATTCCAGAGCACAGGTTCAACCCACATCACGCAGCCGCCAATCTCCGCGTTGCCTGATTGGATGAGAGCAACGCCTGTCGTTTTTCAGCGAGACACACCTTCTCTCCACCTGTTTGTGTCACTCTGAAGAACTCTGAAGTAGCAGCTAGACATACTGTACATTTGTTTGCCATGAACAAACATTTGGATGGTAAATTAATTAATGTTCTCATGCCAAAATAATGAGACCTAATTCTAATATTTAATTAATAGACACACATGCTTGTGTTTATAATAAAACAAATACCTCATATATGATTCTATTTCGATATATGCTACTGATGACAAAAGGACATTTCACCTGGCCAATGGCTTTGCTGCTTTCAGGCTGACTTAAGTAAGCTAGGATGCTTTTTATAGATCATAGTTTTAATCACAAGTTACCCAGACAGGAGGTATCAGTGATGGGGCTGCTGCTCTTGATCCAAGTGAAGGAATACTAAACTCAGTGTATTGACTCATTTGTCTTGGATTGCATGGGGACTGCCATGTCGAGAATATAGCTGTTGCACCACCAGGTGGCAGATAATGTCAACTACATGTTTTGAAGAAGAACTTCCAGGGCTTTCAGGGAAAACATTTAAAAAGTGTCTCCTCTTCTATATTGTCTCATCTAATTCAACAACCAATGATTTCACATTATGTTTCTGTCACAGAGAAAATGAATTTAGTTTGACTCGAAATTATATTCAAATACAATTTCAAAAAATGAAAGGATAGTAAGTGTGGAGATAATGAAAAAACTTTAATGACAAAATAAAAAGCTCAGCAATCATATCAACCAAAAGATTATATTAAGTACTACCTGTAAGAAAACTTTAAAAAAAGCATACACACAAAAAAACAGCGTCCAAACAGTAACATCAGCCCATTTCTATCTACCGGTAATCAAAGCAATGCTGTCACTATAGCTGGAGTGCGCTCATGGATCTGGCAGTGTGGTCCGAGTCCCAGCGCTGGAAGTCCCAGCCCAGGAACCAGCCTGAGAAGGTGGGGGGCTCGTGGCCCTGCTTGACTGTCACCACGGAGGTCCGCTTGTCCCGCCCCCCTGGGTCTGTCTCAATATATGTCTTGGCTGTCAGGAGAAAACAAACTCTTAGTGATGCAACAAAGGGCAGTAAACAACATCAAACAAACATCCTGCATGAGATGACAACGGACACTCTGCTTTAAGCTGCCGTCCGCAATCAGGCCCTGCGCATCTAAAAGTATGTGTGATTGAAGGTCTGTGAATGGAAAGCTGTCTTGGGGTCTGAAAGAGCAAACATCAGGGGGGACCTCAAACACCCCCCTAATCTTAAGATCAAGTGTTAAACACTTCTTACCACATTTGACTGATTCAGTCTTCTCCACCTCGTTGGCATCCTTGCCTATCCAGACAAACACCTGAGACAATACACACACATAGATGGTGTTAATGGGCTGGCCCCCTCCCCAGGCTATGGAACTATGGTGCTGGAGCCTGGGATCAGTCCTCCCCACCCCCACCACCTCCATGCCCCCCGACCCCCTACCTGCTCCCAGGTGTCCAGCAGCATGACATCATCCTCAGCCAGGTCCTCCTGGGTGAAGTCTCCCGGAACTTCTTCAATCTGCATCACCACACATATGGACCGTGTATGAATAGACATTCAGAGGTTTACCACAGTAGTGCAGTACAGTGGCATGGCATGGCCTTGACTATGATTCAGCCAGGACCAACAATTTAGCTTTGAATTTAGAATTGCGTAAGTACAAATATTGAACATTCTACATTAACCCTCGTGCTGCCTTCGGGTCACATGACCCAAAGGTTCGTAACGAACCATCGTTGTGTTTACCCAATTTTACCCAATACAAAAACAAATACAAATAATTTTCTTTTAACCTTCGCAATGTGGGGGGTCTGAGACAGCCCAACGGTTAAAAGAAAATGCTTCACTTTGTTTTTGTAGGCGGTAAAGTTGTCGCAATACGACGGTGGGTCACAATGACTGATGGGTCAGAACGACCCGAAGATAACACAAGGGTTAAATCAACGGATACGGTTCATGTTTCCTGCAAAGCTGTGTGGTGATGCTGGTCAGGACAACAAGCTACTCACAATAAACCTGCCTGTCTTGTTGGAGCAGGCAAACAGGCGAGGAGGGGGACTGTCCTTACTCTCCAGTTGGGTGGAGGTCTGGTAATCCGACTTTCCCCCCAATGCAGTCCAAAACTCAGCTACAACACACAGACAGGCGGTCAAAGGTCAAGCGGTCTGGGGGTCATTCATTAAAGTGGCCTTTGTCGTTCTTGTAGACAAGTGTATCTGTGCATCCAAGTTCTTCAGTTTGGTTTACCTGGTTCCTGTCCTTCCATGATGCGCTTGGTTTTACAGTTCAACTCCTCGCTCATGAACTTTGCCCCCCGCTCCTCCTCCTCGCTGGCCCCCTTGCCCACCCACACATACCCCTGCCCCTGCGGCAGCTTCAGCAGGTAGGCATCGTTGGAATTCAAGCTGCTAGTCTGGACCTCAACCTGGAACACAGCACATAAGAAGCCTCAAACTACCACTGAAGAACCTCTGCCCCATCAGTCATCCATCACTAACAGTAAGAAGGCTCATCCCAAACAGGGTGTGTGTGCATGTGCGTGCTCCTGTGTGCGTGCTCTTGTGTGTGTGTGTGTGTGTGTGTGTGCTTTCGAGTGTGTTGTTGCTTATTCGTGAGAGTATGGTGCGAGTGGTGAGAGCATGGTCCTCACCTCAAAGATGCGTGTGATAGTGCCCAGGTTCCGGCGCACCTGGAAGAGGCGTGTGAGGGGCGCGGAGGCCTGCCCCCCCTTCCTGGACGTACCACTCTTGTAAACGATGAGGGGCTTGGCTTTGAACAGGCTCAGCAGGTGGGCAGGCTCCTTACCCTGGGAGACCCGTACCTGAGGTCCAATTGACAGATACAGCACAGACATGAGAGATTGGAGGCATGGACATGACAGGACTGCCAGTGAGAAAGTAATGCTGTCAATGGCCACTAGGTGGCAGAAAACCACCAATGAGGAAAAGGTGGGTGGGTTGATTTTTACTGAGAAAGAGACACTCAATAGCTGCTGAAGATGAAGAGGATGTGGTCTGAAAGTGTCTGCACTGACAAATTACAAAACCCGCAATGTTCCACCTCTCTTAAAGTAAGAAACCGTTATATGACTGTCAATTCAGTTGACAAGCTGAAGGAAAAGCAGAAGTGTCCTTGCTTGTCATAAATGCAAATAAGCGAAATATATTTACTTTACAAATGTTTTTTACTTTACTCACACAGAAGACCTAAAGATCCAAGCTAAGTGTTGAGTGTTCTTGTGTTGACTTTAGATTTACCTGGACGGCGTTTCCGCCCAGAGAGCGATCCAGCTCCACAGTCAAAAAGGCCGAGGCTGTAAGCTCATCCTGAGTGCTGGACGCCCCCTGCCTGCAAACAGCACGGAGATGCAAATGCAATCAGCCTGTTGGGTCTGGGTTTATCATTTAACTACAGACACGAAGTGAAACTCTCTACAAAAGGACACCGTTATCATCACTACTGTCGATTTATGAGTCTCACCAAGTGTAAATGACCTGTCCTCTTTTATATGTGTATAAGATGATGTAAGAGTCCCCGCCGTAGAACTGTCCGTATGTCTTTGGTTCAACGGGAACTCGACCACTGCTCTCCACTCTCCAGATCTGAAATCCAAGCGATGTTTTGAGAAACTGTTTGAAATACTGATAAAGTCTCACATGATTGCATTCCATTATAAAACACCCCAGCAATGTTACTTTAACCTAAATGAAATTACATCACTATGTCATTACAGACTGTTTTAGGAATTGTAAATTGGCTGATCACCTGTGTGTCTCCTGAACCGTCATCCACCATATTGTACTGGGCTGCCATGAGCTGGGACTCGTGAAGTTTGGATGCATCAAACTTCACCTGCTGGATCCTCGCGATTCTCTCTGTGACATAGACCTTACCGAAGCCCTCGCTCTGGTTCCTGTCCTTCCAGCCTAGGAAGAACTGCTTGAAGATGGGGGTCTCACCACCTTCCGGAAGAACCTGGATCTGTGGAGGGGTTACATAGTCACAAAGAGATTAGATGAAACGTAGTTAGTTAGATGCCTGGACCCTCGTCCAGATTCATACCAGGCAGTGTAGCAAATCTACTGAAATTAAGGTCGTAGGATGACAAATGTTTCAAAAAAAGCAATTATCTGTCAAAGGACTGAGTTTGACTTCAGTTCGATTTTTAAAGCCTTGTTCTTTGCTCGATAACATGCCATGAGCGACGGTAAACAGACAAGAAGCTCCTAGCTGATGATGAATGGCAGCGTGTGTGAACCTGAGTGTTGGGCGGGTAGCCCATCTGCTTGATGAATCCCTCAGCAGTCTTCATGGCTTCCTTCCTCTCGTTGGGGTTGGCGTTGCGCCCTAATGGGAGGCGACGGTGGGTGGTTATGCAGTGGAGGAACAGGGAAAAAGGAGGATGGTGAATTCACAGTACTACGAGCAAGCATGAAGAACAAGAAGATCCTCTCCATGATACTGGAGCCCTAAGGGAGTATCCCTGAACATACAACGCCTTACATGAGATGTGCAGGTAAACTGATACCATTTATTCAAACAAATATTGGACATGCACAAGACACAACACGCGGATTCACAATGTCGAAGAAACAATAGATGCCCGATTTGGGTGTGTGCGGATGAATTTGGTAAAAGTTAAACATCGCAAATGTACCTTTCCATACAAATATCCTGTTGTTTTTGCCGTGGTCCAGGATGAAGCACTCTTCAGACAGCAGGTGGCTCTGGAGGAAGGGATTCTCCTCGGACACCAGGGACACCTGCATGGACCCGGATTCATCGGAAACCTGGGATGAAACCGTCAGAGTCAAATCTCACATCATCTTATTCTTGGCTTATTCCACGTCCTGTTTCTTCTATGAGGCTGTGGGCTGCTCTGTACCATGAAGAGTTTGGCCAGTTTCCTGTTGGACATGTCTGCCACCACGTCATCGCTGTCGTCTCCCTCAGGTATCTCTGGCTTCTCTCCAAGAACCTGAACAATCACACAGAAACCAAACTGGTACATTCATAGTGATTTATCTTATGATTTCTGCTGACTATTGCACATTGTTAAAACACATTTCGTTTTACTACAACAAAAGGAGAGTTGGGGTCATGTGAGACATACTGAGTGGTTTTCTTTCACATGAGTCATGACACAACATGATTCACAGTAATTACAGATTAATTACATTTTCCTTGCAAGTTTCAACCACCACTGTGATGGCACACTGTGTGAAAGCAGTGTGTGTATACGTGTGTGTGTGTTTATGATGTAAGTGTTACCTTAGTGAGCTCAGAAGGCTCGCTCCCCTCTTCCACCACCACCACTTTTGCCCGTCCATTCCTCTCGTTGTCGCGGATGCCAATCGCCACCTGGGTCGCCTTCACACGCTCAAACTTGTTACACATAGATCCACACCACTGGTAGATCACCTGTTGACATCCAGGGGAACATCCTTTGTCAATATACAATAATCTTCAGAGACACATAAAGCCACCTTGTGTAAACATTTTGTTTGAACAAACAGTCAGGACATATTTCACTGATAAATAGGATTTGTGCATCTTGGGACAATGGCTGTCAGTCTAACATGTGGTGTCTGTCAAGGGTGGGGCCGCGGCAGGGAGAGGGGTTCTTACAGCGCCAAGGTCAATGATGAAGCAGTCCCCCTTGTTGAAACTGGACCAATCGAGAGGGACCTCGGTCGCCCTGACAACACGGCGGCCCTTGATGTGGAAGAGTCTCTGGGCAGTAAGGTCGTTGGTGACCACATGCTGGAACCCTGACGCCACTCCTCCCACCTAGGGAAACACACACAGCTGTTTTTCCTTTTTCTGCCTTGCTTTTCCACTCCACACACATCAGGTACTTGTTTCATCCCATGAGTCACATCTCATCCTTGGCCAAGCATAATCTTACACCTTTCGTGGAAACTGGTTATTCAATAAACTGTTTGTGCAATATTGGCTTATCTCAAGTCTCTTCAGTTGTACATGGGATTTAAAGGACTTGAATGGAATGAAGCCAAATCTTGAAATGACCTATGGAACTGTGCAGTACTTTGTAAGTGATGCCCCCCTTGAAGTAGCTAGTGAAGGCCGTTGACTCCACTCCCTGAAGCTCGCGGTACTGGACGGGCTTTCCTCCCAGGAAGTCATCCAGCTGGACAGTAAAGATGGCTGCCGCTGTACTCTCATCTTGAGTACATTCCTTCCCTGTGTGAACACAGACAACACAGATTCTGGTCAGGCTGTCGGGACAAACCCAGACCTTGCACCGTAGACTTTGGTGATGCTATTATATTATTTAGACAACTGCATATAAAACCATGCTGCATTATAAACTACTTTCAATACATTTTACAGGGCACTTTAATCAGTCATTGATTGGAAACACTCTTCTGCTTGCTTGACTCCTAAATGGGTTGCTGAAGATATGCATAGATAATGTCTTGGGTTGACAAGTGGTCCAAAAGAACAGTACAACAGAGACAACACAGTAGTGGGTCAGGAAGTGGGAGTACTTGGAGGTAATGGGATAACATAGCTTTATAGCAATTCAGACCATTAGCCGTACATAATAGCAGTCCACATGCAGGTCTAATGTTAAGTGAAACATGAAGGGCGTTTCCGGGAGACAGGAAGACTAGTCAAGACAACATCTGAGTGATATTGACATACATAAGTAAGAGAGAACAAGAGGGAGAGAGAGAACGAGAGAGAGAGAGCGATAGAGAGATATAGAGAGTGAGATAATAGTAAGTAATGTCTTTATGAATTCAGGAAGAGTGTGTGGTCACAGAAAACCATACAACATTTTCCAGTTGTACTTTCACAACTCTGCTTCCCATTATTAGACACTGCAATGATCTGAAAAGGAGAAGTGACTAATAAAAGACGTGATCACTTTTAGATGTCTATGACGAATAATCATGCTCCAGTTAAGTACATTGAGAACACAGATTGTAATATCAAGCAGTACTGTTTATGGCCTACCCTTAAAGATAATAAAGCTACAGTATATTTGAATCTCAGACCTCAACCTCTACTATCTCAAAACAGAGTCTTCTTTTTGTGCTTGAGAAAACATTTGCCACCTATAGTTGCAAACGTGCTAGATTTGTGTCTCTGTGAACTCAAAGAACACAATCGAGAAATGTCACACAAAAGGTGTCACTGGCTGCACTTCTGTAGGGCCTGCACTTGCCAGGAAGAAACGAGAGATACAAGACATTCAACAACTATGTACTTCCCTCCTGCCCTCATGCACAAGAAGCTATTGACAGACAATATACAGTATACAGTACCAGTCAAAAGTTTGATATATGATAGATAGATAGATAGATAGATAGATAGATAGATAGATAGATGACTAAGTTCTCTCTAACTCACCTAACCAGTAGTGCAGATCATAGAAGCAGATGTCCTTCTGCTTGACTGTACGGAGAATCACATAGGCATCCCCAATGTAGAAATTCCCATGCAAATGATCTGGTACAGGCGCCATATCTATACGCTCAATCCTCCATACCTGGAGGCCAGCAGATTTGCCTGCCTTGTCAAACTCTTTGTGGTGGAGCCCCATGTCTGTTACCTGGCTCAGGTGGACAGGATGGATGTGGATCCCAAGAGCGGTGTGAGGAGAGCGGGGTGAGGAGAGCGGGTGAGGGAGAAGGAACACAGCTTGTCTGTTCCTGTGGAAGACTGAGTCAATAGTGTCAGTGTGCAAAGCTGTTTTGCTTCAGCTGAGTTTGGATGGGTGTGTCTAGATGTGGCCAAAGTACACATACACATACACACACATGCACACTTACACACACTTAAACATTGCTGTGCCTGTTCACCATTTTCCAGACAATGTTGCATCACAAATTCTAAGTTATATTTACAAAAACAAGAATCTATTCCACAAGTTCTTTGTTTATCTACACAAATCACAAGCTGACAATATGTTTACTTATTTTAATTCTCAGTAAATGTTATAGCATGTTAGCCTCTTCAGTGGAAATAAACTTGAGCTTTACTTAAGAAACTTGATCTTCTGCTGTACTTTCTGTATGCTAAACTTGTACTTTGCTTTGGACAAAAGTGTCTTCTTTAGAACTATGTATAATTAGTAGTCATACATGTTTGGAGTTCCCCAGGCCACTGAGTAAAGTACATTGATGAAGGTAGACTATTTTTGTTCTATTTCCAGATATAACTAATATTGAATGAATGTATTTTAAAGTTCCCCTTAAAGTCAAGGCTTTCTTTATTCATCTAAGAGGACAACTTACAAAATCGGATTTAGTAAAGCTAGTTAGTGGTTAGGCTTCTCTTGAATTGGGGTTTGATGGACTACAAAACTTCATTTTATCTTGTAATTGAAGATCAGAAAACAGGAAGTGTGATAGTTACAGTATGTTGAAGGAGACACCAGTATAATTTCACTTCCAAAAATAGATGACTTATGCTGTTTTGAACCTCTCTATATTAGTGGACCTGAGTCCTGAGAACCTAGAACACGTTAGCCTTGTTAAATAGGATGTCATAGGGATTATTCCAAACATCTCAGTTATGACACAACAATTCCCAATAACTAAAGATTGAATTGAATATGATTTCCTTCAGGGGTGTAGCTAGTGTTTCATGGTAGGTTAATTATGTATGCTGATGAATATATTTGCTTTCTGTATAGCTCATGTTATCACTCATGCACCATATGAACGGGACTGCACCCGTCTACATCAAGTCTCTCCTGCAGCCTTACACCCCCACCCGTCACCTACGGTCTTCTTCAGACAACCGCCTGGTGGTCTCACCGCTCAAGACCGCCCGGTCCCAACACAAGCTCTTCTCCTGTCTGGCCCCCCAGTGGTGGAATCAACTCCCCACCTCCATCAGAGACACTGACTGTCTCTCCACCTTCAAGAAAAGGCTCAAGACGCACTTGTTCCGGGAGTACAACAGTACTTAGGAATGGTTCGCTTGACCCAATGTTAGTTTCCTCAAGGATCACAATGACTCTTGCTCAGAGACTTGTTGCTCTTGTGGTTAGTGGTAACTGATTTAAAAAATGTTTGTGCTCGCTGTGATATATTGTTTTTATTATTGTTGCTTGTTTTTTCCACAGGTACACTTGCACTTATAGCAGTTCATGTTGTTGAATTGTAACTTGTTTAACTACATGCTTTTATGGTTCTTCCCTTTGGCACTTACTTTGGTTGTTCACAATGTGTGCTTCGTGTTTTGGCTACTCGCAATGTTTTGTGGCTATCTTGTTGTTATGATCAGTGACCTATGCACTTTGTAAAGCTCTCTCTTGGAAGTCGCTTTGGATAAAAGCGTCTGCTAAATGAATAAATGTAAATGTAAATATACTAACTGAACCTGAATCTGGAGTCTAAACTGTTGCATTAGCTTTTTTGGCTGATCACAATTGATAGACAATTCCCCAGTTCTACAGACACGCACCTGCATTATACATCACATGATTGAATGTGTGCTTGATCAGGTCAGGGAATCTAGCTCTTTCAAACTATCACAGTTGCAATACAGTGGCATCTTCACCTAATCAGAAAGTCCAAACAACCTGGATTTGCTTCATAGGTTTAATCGCAAAAATACTTCTGGTGGACTGGACATCTGAGGACGTCCTTTACACAGTCCCTGCCTCTGTGGATGAAAGCTGGTCTAGGAAGCGCTCCAGGGTGTACTCCTCCCTGGCTGCCAGCACATTGTTGTCCACCCCCAGCCAGGTGACTCTGGCGTCCTGCTCTCGCTCCAGCTGACTCTCCATCCTCAGCTTCTCCCGCCAGTCGCTCAGCCTCCCCGGCAGAAGCGACAGGGAGCCTGCAGGGTCCTGCTTCTCAAACCGGTCCCCAGGGCTGTCCCCATCACAGACAGCGTTGAGATTCTCTCCATCATCCAGGCCAAAGGAAGGTAGTGGAGGGGAACAGTCCGCTGGGTGCAAGGTCAGGGACGTGGAAGGAGGGGTCATTTTGGAGAGAAGAGCCCAGTCTGACAGGGTGAGGGGTGTCTGAGGCGAGTCCTGGCTGGCCTTGGACGGGCCTGGGCCTGTGGGGGACGGAGGTGAGTGTCCATTCTCTGAGGCCATATAGTAGAGGATCTCTGAGAGGACGGGGTAGCTCGGAGCATCGGCATAGCTGTCCCATAGCCTCAGGAGTCGTGCCCCTTCCTCCCGTTCCCCCTCCACTGGTGTGGAGAGTATGTACTCCAGGTCATCAAATGGGTTGGTCGTGGTCAGATGCGCTTGGCTGTCTGCATCAGAGGGGAAGTCGGAAGGTGTCGGGCCATACTGCTCATGCCTTCCTTCAGGTCCGGTCGGTCGTGCATCTGGAAAGCCATCGGTGCCTGCAGTTCTCTCCTCAGCTTCTCTCATTGCTTCTCTTGGACGCTTGCGCTGGGCTCTCCTCCGCTGTCTTTCTGCCACCTTCTCTAATTGTATCTTTGCCAACAATATTCTGTACTTCACCATAAAGTTGGGGCTACTCGGATGCTTCACCACACTCCTTTTCCTCTTCTTCTTTTGTGGTGAACAAGGGAGATCTTGTGGGACAGAAGCAGCCAGGGTCAGGGTGGGATCCGGGACACCATCCACCTCCGGATTGTCAGAAACAGTGACTGGCTCCTGGTTTGACTCCCCTGCAAAGTTGGGGGGAGGGGGGGGGGGGTCATGGGTCAGTACAACCAATACAACTGTCTCGGCATAACACAATGATAAAGATGTCCGTTACATATAGTGCGGATGCTGATCTTTCCGGCCATGTGTGCAAAGTTCACCTCAATATCAGAATTGCTCACTTACCATTTTCTGTATGCAAAGTAAGGGGATGGTCCCTTTCCAAACAGGGCTGAAAGCTCATAATTACCCATGTACAACTGACCTTAAGCCATCCAAGGAAATAAAATACTATGCCAAAATGTTCTACATCCAGCTATTTATACTTTGTACTGATTGTGATGTCATAAATGATACTTATGACGATCAAATTGTTGCTTCAAAGTATCTCTATGGCAACTTTCTATGAATGAGGATAGTGAGCAATTGTACATATTGATCTAGACCAATTCATCAGATGATGTGTGGTAGGTATGCAGAGCATTTGAAGTGTTAAGATCATCAGAATGCAAATTAAGAGGTTGCAGGTTGAAATCCTTCCCTGTATGTTGCGTGGATGATTGTCTGTTAAAAGAATATTTATTTATTTACATCTTATTTGACAAGGACAAGGTTTGCCACGTCTGGCTATAAGTGTCATTGGTGTTTTTTTTTGCAAACCAGAAGTGTGTTGTTGAGAACTCTGCTGATGTCACAATGAATCATGTGTAATGACTGCTTCTCCTTTTGGTTGTTTGACTGGTAGTGTGAGAGTCCAAGACACATTACACATAAGTGCTTTAAAAGTTTATTCATGTGGTAAAAACTGATACCACACTATGGGATCCCACAATTACATATTATGAGACCAACGTAATGACAATCTATGAATATTATTCTTCAAAACAAACTTAATGACTGCTAAAATAAATACAGGTTAAGTTCTACACATACAGCAAATATAAACAGATCTGTAACTATAGAAATGAATCTTCCACAGGACAGCAGATTTAGTCAATCTAAAACAGAAATTCAGGTTAAAGTGCTTGTAGGAACGAACAAAATTGTTAATAATTTTACTCTACTTTTCTAAAATGTTAACTGAAAAAAAAACATCTAAAGTACTTTTCGTAGTACTTTGAATGAGTATAGTTAAATATTCAAAATGTAAGGTTTCAAAAATACTCTGGAATAGATACAATCATACTTAAGTATGGTAGAATTCATTTCTTGTTCTAATCTAGGAAATTCCACAAATTGTCAAATAAGGTCTGAAATGCCAACCAGTCCTTTATCAAAACTCACAAAGCCCCTTGGTCTTTTTCTTAAGCGTATATGTATGTGTATCTCAGTGGTAGCCATGGTAATTTAGTAGCCACAGTGTTAGAGACGATCCAACATCAAATGACGCCTCAGCACATTCTGACATTTATGCCTTGAAATTACGATTTAGCTGGCATTTCTGCCTTTCAAATGATCATTACAGCACAAACACTGAGATCACCCTATAGGAAGGTAGGTAAACATTTTGTACAGCTGAAACCATGTACACAGTACCCCCTACTGGAAAACTTTCAGCATCACAGATAATGACAATGATTAAAGCTGTGAGGGCAGTAAGAGGGCAGACATACTAAGCAAACATGTCATCATTATACACACTATTGCTCCATCATAGTGAGCTCTATCTTATTGAGAGAACACTTTCAAGATTATCTTCACGCACACATGGATGAGGAGTTGCCACCCTCTGAATATATACCATATACATTTACAGTGTTTGAAATTGCATCGACTCTTTAGTGATACGATAACAGATGCAGTACCCAGTGTGCTCTGTCAGAAATGCATAAAGTGCATCATGGTTGGGTGCTAAAAATATTTTCATCTCATGCTGCCATTTTGATATGGTGTACCTCCGGAAATAATCAGGTTCTTTTGATAGTTGTGTCAGAGCCTCCAGTTAATCTCTGCCGAAGCGTGACAACATCGGCCATTTACATTCAACACCAGTCAACAAGCATAGAAAATGAAACACACAGTGGAATGTGTTTGCTGTGTGGAGAAGGAAGAGGAGTATGAGAAAGCGTTGAACACAGTGAACTATCTAAAGCTAGCTTCCACTAAGCCCATCTCATGGCCTAGGAGAAGGGTAGAGAGAGGGAGGGGGGGTGTTATACATGTGTGTATATTATTCCGGGGGAAGCAGGACGTTGGATGGCTTGGCCTGCCCATGTGTAGAGGTAGTGTTCCCTCCACAGTCCACATACTGGTACATCTCCTGGGAAACCTGCTCAGTGTGCCCAAAGTATGTGACTGTGATCGTTACCCTGGAAACGACAGAGGAAGAGCAGGTGAAGACATGACCCACACAGAACAAGATCAGCTGTGTTCTTTTTTTTTTATCTTTTAAAATGTAAATCTCTGTTGAATATCACTCCAGCAGAGAAATATGTTTAGGTAGACATTTGAAGGACAGTCTGAGACTATGTAGAATGTATATAATTGAACATTAGACAGTACTTACTGCATCATGACCACAATGTTGTGCACCTTGATGGACTGCATGGTGCAGTACTCACTGTGGGGGGGAAATTGTGGATTTTAGTCCAATTTAATGAGGCACCAATAAAGCCTTTTGAGGAGGTTACATGTGCTGTGCAATACTCACTACATGTAACTCATCTCGTCTGCTATGATGGTAGGAACCATATAGTCCATCTGCGTGTGTAAAAAGGATTTTCAGAAAAAAAACAAAAACATACAGTATTTACTGTAAATATGTGTGAATAAATTGTCTACATTGAATTTGACAAAATCATACCTGCTTCATGTCCAGGGGACTGATGGCAGTTATGTTGCTGATGCGTGCCTTCCCAATCACCGTTTTGGAGAACTGCACCTGTGCTGCAATGTTGGCCACCTCCACCGAGTAGTAGTTGTTATTGGTGATGTTTAAAGTGTTCTGGAAAGCAGGCAGGTACCATAAAATGATACATGTTTAATGGACCTCAACAAAAAAACAACAACAAAAGTTGCCAGTTTCAGCATTGTCAATTCAGACCAAAGCAATGTGTGGGAGCGAGGGAGCTCACTCACTGTAATATTGAGATAGACGATACGCTTGTCCTGGTCATAGCTAACGAAGACTGACTTCACCCCCACGTAGGACACATCAATGCTGCGTGGGAAGAGGAAAAAGACGGCGAGGCTGGACAGCAGCAGACACACAATCACTGAAGCTGTCACATATAGCTTTCTGAAACGCACACAATCAAAGAAAGGTGGGAGTTAGTAGCTGGAATGTCACAAATTCACAAGAACAACCACCAAAACAACAATTCTGCTCTTACGTTCTTCTGGGTCTGAGTCGCTGGTCACTGTATGGAATCAAAGCCACCAACTGATTTTCTTGACCTACAGACGTGAAAACATTTATCAGGAGAGAATCCAGTGACTGTGTTTAAAAGCTGGCACAAAGGCATACCCTGTGACATTGATGAGTAACTCATACTGTATAACTCGATGACTCACTTATTTACTGCCTCCAACCCCTTGTAAGTTGATAACAACTAATCACATGAATCAGTTAAAAAGGGAAGTCTGAATCAGCAAAGAATTAAACCCATTACGCCATCTCTGGCAGCTTTCCAGTGCCAATCGCCATTTGTTATGTTTCAACTAAACCCTGCTAAAGTAGGCAAGTCTCTCATTCCTGCTCACCTCTGGGGATTCTCCCTGTGCCCTGGCAGGTGGGGCATGTGACACTGTCACGGCCAGTAAATTCCACGTAGGGGAACTGGGACACATCCCCACCTTTTCCATCATCACCCATGCCATTGTAGTCCTGGTGGTTTGTCAGACTGTCCTGACACTCGTCGTGGCATGTCTGCTTGGACAGGTGGGAGAGGGACTTTCCCATAGTCACGCACACCTGTCAAAAGGCAAAAACAATTTAGCTGTCTGGTTAGGTAAAATGACTCACTATTGTTATGGACCACTGTGCCAAAGGATGGATGTATGGGGAAATTGCATTAAATTCGCCCGGACATTATACGACTAGAAAGTATGCTATCGTATCAACCAATAAATTGCATGATGGATATAAAGGATTACCTCTAACATTCAAAATAGACAAACGCCTAAAAGATTAACAGTTCGTAATCAACAGTATTCCGTAAAAGATTTCCAAATGAACCGCACAATAATGGTAAATGTAAGAACATCTTATTGACACAGCTAACTACCAGCCAAATAGATCGTTGTTTTACAAATAAATTAGGTTATCTATGTTACCAAGCTAGCTAGCTTGAAAAGGCTACTTAAGTAGCTACTTTACCTTGAAAACAGTGTTGTTATGGTGTTAGCTGAATAGCAACACAGTAGATAGTTCTACTATTCTAGTACTACTACTAGCCAATAGACTTAGTACCTAGCATTAGTTATTAGATACTGTACAGTAATTAACTAGCCAACTTAAATTAATCATCATAATAAATTATATTTATAGCTAGTAGAGGGAGCGATCCCTCTCAGCCAAACTTTTTGATTAGATCGCCCCCAAATATTAGCTAGCAGTAGCTAGCTATAACGTAAACAAAGCAAAACTAAAAAACTTAATTGAGTCGACGACATGGCTAGCTAGAGCTAACGATACATAGTCACCCACCCTGGCCTAAAATCTCAAAAACTAGGCCTCAAAAGTGTCGTATACAAAAAGCAATTGATTTGAAAAACATCTAGTTCGGCCTAAACATATGAACAACAATTCCATAAGCCAGGTGCTACCGGCCTTACCAGCTATCGATGTTGTCAGAGGCTAGCAATTTCTTTGCAGTCGTTCCTGGCATGAAGCTAGCTAGCTATCGCTATCATGTAAATCAGTGCTAGCAAAGACTCGCAGTACGCTCAAAGAAACGCCCCCTATCGTTTTGCTTGTTGATGACGCAGCGATAAAGTAGGTTAAATATCACTCCGCTCTTGACCGCAACCCTAAAATGTATTATTGCTTTATTATGACAAAATACAATTGTAATACGTTTTAATGCATCTTACATGCAGTACACAGTGCTGACTACCAGTGAATAGGTGGATTCGTATAACCCTTGTAAAAAATATTTTTGGACTATCATTAATGTCATCATTAATCTGTTTTAAATATCATTACAATCTCAACAAGATTATTAAAAACTGTTCCTTTTGAATGGGTGTTTTTGACAGACCAGGTTGGCTTCCATCTCTCTGTCGCAACTGTCACATGACATTACTTCCTGGATTTCTCATTTCACAGTTGTTTGTGCTTGCCGAGATGAAAACCGTTGCAGCTGTAAAAAACGATATGAAAGGAAACACGACCGATGAAAACTAAACTACGTGAAGGCTGAAGAAAAACTGGTCAATCAAATCAACAATGAGGATTTTGTTTTAACTAAATCGAGAGATTGTGGAAACGTTTCAGCAACAAATAACCAGCTGTCAAAATTGGTTTGCTGTTTGTGTCAGATACGCAAGTATTGTTCACCGTAACAATGACAAATTCCGACATGGGGTTTGTCTGAGTGGAGAAAATTTGTATACATTTACCTTAATAACAATAAGATTACGTTAACTGCCGTTGACTTGAGGGTCAATAAAAACAGCAATAGTCAATAATGTCAAAATATACAAGTTTTCCGGAGCCTAGTGACGACGCCAATCCATTTCAGGTGACAAAAATAAATGATGTTTTATATTGATGTTTTATCTTATTCCTCTTTAAATATAGGAGAATATGTTTTGCAAGCCCTGCCTAACAGCAGACGTGTGGTTGATCATGTGATGTCGCTCACTCCCTGTTCTAATCTGTGATCAGATTCAAGAGTTTGAATGAGACATTAACTTCATATTTAATGCATGTTTTTTTTGTCCCAGGATCCTGCAGTGACCCAACACAGCAGCAATACAGAGTATGCCACACTGGATCTTTACAACCCATTCGACAATAAAACTGGGGTAAGGCTGTGTGTGTGTTTTTTATGGACGTTTGTGTGCAGGCGTATGTTTGTATGCATACTCCAGAAAATGACTTTTTATTAGGGGAAGAAGTTCTAGACATTTCCTCATAACTGAAGATATGTTGGCATGTTGTAGGAATGTTGTTACATTCCAAGCGAATGGACATGATGGTTAACATCCAACTTTCCCATTAAAGAGATACCTGTAACGTCCACATAGAACGACATCTAATCTTGTTCCTGTATATTCATGATCAGAATTTGTAATGGTTTTCCTATCCAGCCACCGCCACCGTATGAGGCCACATCTCCGTCCGCCCAACCAGTTCCTGCTCAGACTCCACCGAGCAGGACCACGCCCACAGAACCCAGAAACTACGGCTCCTACAACTCCCAGGTATCTATGCTGTGCATACGTAATCATAAAAGGATGTACAGGCATTTTACCGCCTTTCCGTTAAGGTTATGCTTATTTCTTCCTCTTCCCGCTGTTTCTTATTTATTTTTATTTTTTTCTGTGTCCTTCTCACTCTTTTTTTATTTCTGCAGCAGACGGCAGTGAAAGCCACCACAGCGGAGCTTCTACGGAAGCAGGAGGAGCTGGAGAGGAAGGCCAAAGATCTAGAGAGGAGAGAGAGGGAGCTGGACTCGCATGCCCTCGGCCCCGGAGCCAGTAAGAAAAGGAGATGGAGGGATAGATGCAAGACGGAGAGAGAAGGAAAAGAAAGAGGATAGTCAGTGTAGCGATGGGCAGAAGAAATACCTGTTTGAAGAGAATAAATGATAGTAGCATCAACCGATAGGAGATGGGGGCAGGGGTGGTGATACGATAAAAATCTTGATTATGTATTTATGCTTTCTCTCTCCCCTCACTCAGCCCGTCAAAATAACTGGCCTCCCCTGCCATCGTTCTGCCCTGTGGGACCATGCTTCTACCAGGACATCAATCTGGACATCAGCCAGAACTTTCAGCGCACTGTTACTATCATGTACTACTACTGGATGTGTGAGTCTTTTGATGCTTCTGTTGTTGGCACCTTAATCTCACTGTCACCAGATAATCTTAACGTCGTCATGATAGGTCAACTGGATGACTATGGAGCTAACAGTTATCGAGTTAACACTTTCACAGTAGGCTATATGACAATAAGGATAATTAAGGACGATTTGGATTATTCTTTTTGATTGTAGTATCCAAACTGATCTAATCCGCCTGTCTTGTCCATCTTTCTCTTTCTTGAATTATATTTATTTAATTGTTCACTCCCCTCTTCCTGTAAAATCTCCAACTTGTGTCTTTGCCTCTGATTCTCTCTCCCTCTCTCTGTCCCTCTCCCAGTCACGGCCTGTACACTGTTTTTTAACTTAATCTCCTGCCTGGCTATGTTTTGTGTGGACCCTGCAAATGGGGTCGGGCTGGGCCTGTCCATCCTCTGGGTCCTTCTTTCTACCCCCTGCTCTTTTGTCTGTTGGTACAGGCCTGTGTACAAAGCCTTTAGGTAAGTAACAGAGAACATTTCCAAACAGGGTTGGTCGTTTGAGACTGGTATCACGAGACTGGTACCACATACTTAGATAGTCTGTGGATATTTTACACCTGTTGCATTTCACTTTCCCCAAAAATCTTCTCTTTTCTTCACAGGACTGACAGCTCCTTCAACTTTTTTGCCTTTTTCTTTGTATTCTTTGTGCAAGTTGTCATCTATGTCATCATGACCATTGGAATTCCCGGTTGGGGTTTCAGGTACGGGTGAAAAACTATTATGAGGGACCAAGCACATGAACATGAAACCTTGATGCTATGTGTCCCCTACGTTTCTCCAACTTTGACCTCCTCCATCTCTCATCTTGGTTTTCCCTCTAATCTTCTATTTTTCACCCTCTCTTCCTTTCTCTCACTCTCCCAGTGGGTGGATTGTGAGTCTGGCTGCTCTGAAGACAAGTGTGCCTGTTGGAGTGATCATGATGCTCAGTGCTGTCCTCTTCACTGCCCAGACCGCCATGGGAGTAGTCATGCTTAAGAAGGTACGGTAATGAAAAATGTATCTACTAAGAGGATAAGAGACTCTAGAAAAATAGAATTAATATAATAAATATATCACTGGGTAATTAAATGGGCCATATTTAATGTTGTCACCATGGTAATTACATCACAGTAAGTATCACCGGTAAGTAACTTTAGGGATTAAGTGTGACCATTTGTTTGGCTAGGTCCATTTCAGTTTCAGACAGACAGAGAGATTATAATTAGTTTCTGTATTAGTGTGTGCATCAAGTATCAATTCCTCTCTCTTACGCTCTCTCCTTCTGCCCTCCCAGATCCACTCAATGTACAGGCAGACCGGTGCCAGCTTTCAGAAGGCTCAGGCTGAGTTTGCCACTGGAGTTATGTCCAACCAAACAGTGCGCCAGGCTGCTGCCAGTGCCACTACCGGTGTCGCCCAAGGGGCCTTCTCTGGCGGTCGGTAGATAGGGGAAGAGGGTGGGAGCAGGGCAGGGCAGGTGTCAAACTGTTTGGTTAGGCCAGTAAAAGCAGGGAGGACTCGGAGACGTGTGCCATATAGAGACATTCAAGGCCTGATGATGGAAGTACATGTTTAGAATATGAGACAAAGGAAGGGTAGAAAGAACTGGCTGAAAATGTCTGTGACAAACGTGAGGAGGCAGTACATTTATTTTCCTTTTTCTTTAAGTGCCCAGGGTTGCAAACTGTGATGGGCCTGACAAATGTGGTTTGTGGGGATAGAGAGTTTGTAATAATATCTTAAAGAATACGGCTGGGCTGGTCTGGGTGTAGTGAATGGCTTGGCCAAGAATAAACTGAAGTGACGCTATTAACATTTTAATAACAGCTGAATGGTTCATTTGTCTGTGGCCCATGCTCTTGTGTTGCTTATGTGAACTCTAACTCAAGTTGTTTTGATATTCCATATATGTAATGCCTATTTACACTACATTTGCCAATATCATAACTGGAAATGATGGCTGATATTTTGGTTGTGACCTTTCACAGATACTGTTGTTGGTGCTGTCTGTTTACATGTATTGGTTTAAATAAAAATAAATTGTTATGCTGAAAGGTTTTGTGTTGTCTGTGGTCAATATCATACAAAGATATAGGCCAAATGTATATCTAGGTAAACTACAACTATTATCTCACACTAAACATACATTTTCTTTCTCTATATTGTTTGCATAGCCTACTGAATCCAACATGCTGTCTCCTGTCAACTAATCTGTTTAATTTACATTAGCCTAAACTTTTTTTGTGTTGTTATCAGGCTACTTAAACTGGTTTAAGTTTAGCTGTGTGTTGATGAGAAACTGACGATTTTCACAACTCGTTAAATATTAGATTAAACTACTTCTGTATGAAAGGTGAATGAACTACACAAATGCTTCCGAAATAACAACATTACACTGGACTGATCTACGATTAGTAGTGGTAAAGTGAAAGTGGACTGAATTGACCCTTTTGAGAAGCTCTACGCCTTCTTCTGTAAGCTCCGATAGCGACGTCAGTGACACAGCGTTACACACGGTGAAGATGGCGGAGGCTGCGGCGACACAAGAACACCGCTTTTTCTGCCACTGCTGTAAAGGTGAAATCAACCCAAAACTCCCGGTGAGTTTGCACAACTAGTCCCCACCGCGCGCACCAGTAGGCTACAATCGTGGATGGCATATTGCCGAATCAATGTGGCCATTCATAGACTAGAAGTAGTCACCGCCTCCTGAACACATCTGAAGTGTAGTAATACATGTTTTAAATTAAAAAAAACACTTACTTGTATAATTACTTGATACAGCTGTTTCATACTTATGTTGTGTCTGCACGGGGAGTGCATCGAGATATTTAATTTTCGACAAGTCTGGTAATTCAAGTTTCGCCTTTGCGTTGTTGCCATATTTAGAAGCACTACTGTTGGCAACTGTGTCGCCAACTAGTATGCATTAGGCAACTGTCAACTGCATGTGAGCAACAGAAGGGGAAGGGTGTCACTTCTCGGCACACCAGACGCACCAGGGCGTTCTGAAAACAGCTGACACTTTTCCCCCCACCTTGACAAGTATTGTCAAAATAATATCAAGCAGATCTTTGCTGGATGCACTACCATTGCTTGCTGCATGTTCTGATGTAAAGATTATTTTATTCTTTAACAGGAATATGTTTGCCCAAGGTGTGATTCAGGCTTTATTGAGGAGGTGACAGAAGACTTCAGGTTAAATTTCACTTAACTGCAGTTTAATCATGCAAATCTCACATTTGCACAGTTTTCCTATCTCAATTGCTACATTGTTGTAACTGAACCATAAACCATTTTGCCTTTTCAGTCTCCTGGAGAACAGCAATGCAGAGCCCAGTGAAGATGCAGGCACGCTCTTCTCAGAGGTGTGTCGTCTTATATTATATTATATTCTCTAATGTATCTTTACTAATTGGTCTGTTCTCTATCCAAAGTTGTGGCAGCTGCTGTTCATGGAACGCTCTGCCCTCTTGTCAGAGCCCCCTGGCTCTGACTCTGACGTGGAACCCAGCCCCAGCCCTGTCCCTGGGTCCACTGCCTCTAACTTGGTAGGGGAAGGTCTGGAGGGCAGAATCCCAGGAGTCCTCTTTAGAGGCAGTGAGACCATAGCACCAGAGCCTCCCTCTCCTCCCCCTAGTCAAGAGAGGAGACCATCCAGGCCTGACCCAACACCAGCTGTGGAGGGGTGGGTGACAATGGGAGATATATGTGTGGGAAATACATTGAATTCAATTAAATACTCTAATTTGAATGCTTTTTCGTGCAAGTTTCCCTGCAAGCCTATAAACGAGACTACCTTATTGATCATTCTCTCATGCCTGTTTGTGATGGGCTATTCTCCCTCAGCTCAACTCCAAAGCGTGTATTGAAGGAATCATTGATCTGTTACATAATCATATCAAACAGGAGTGTTGTTACATAATCAAAAACGTAAAAAATTAGACTTGCATTTGATGGTAATGGTCTTTCAACTTTGTGTGTTTCTCTGTAGGATTGTGCAGCAGTTCTTAGCCGGTCTGTTTTCCAACAATGGGAATCCAGGCACCGCATCAGCCTCACTGTAAACAACCAACAATTTTCTCATCAGTAGCCCTTTTTAAATAATCATTTTATTTGAAATGTTGTGTCATCTGTCTGACTTCCTCTCTCTTTCTGTTGTTTTTTTTTTTTTTACTTAGAACTAGTATGTTGCACTCCAACCCAGGGGACTATGCCTGGGGTCAGGGGGGTCTAGATGCTGTTATCACAGAGGTCAGTGATGTCACCACTCACAATGCCCAGGCCTCATGGCAACACAATGAGTCTCATAAACTCTCTCTTTCTCTCTTTCCGTCTTTCTCTTTTGTCCTATTTCTTCCGTCTGCCCCCCCCCTTTCTTCCTCATGCTCTCTCTCTCTCCTTCCATCTCTTTGTCTCTCTGTCCGCTCCTCCAGTTGTTAGGTCAGTTTGAGAGCACAGGTCCCCCCCCTGCAGAGAAAGAGATGATCTCATCCCTTCCAACAGTCAGAATCTCTCGAGAACAGACAGGTTTGTTACCAACAGAGACTTCATACTGTATGAAAACAACCCATCCTATATTAAAATAAATGTATTCATCAGACAACAACAACTGTAAGAACATGGTTATAAATAAGTATATGTGTTGTACCATTTACAGAATCCACAATAGACACCAACTCTACCAATCCTATTATTGCATCAGCCAAACTTGTTGCACTCAATGTTGATTGGACATAGGCCCCAAACACATACTACCCTCACTAACTTTCTGGTTCCTTGGTTGCTCAGACTGCAGATTGGAGTGTCCGGTGTGTAGGGAAGAGTTCTCTGTGGAAGAGTCTGTCAGACAACTACCCTGCCTCCATTATTTTCACAGTGATTGTATTGTGCCATGGCTGGAACTGGTAAGAAGGACATTGAGAGTTAGGGGTTAGTGGGCACTTGAAAATCACTGTGTTCTATTAAATACGACTGTATTTAATAAGTTACACAAGGGGGTAAGTGAATGAGTTATCACTTAGTGGTGCAGAGGTTGATTACAGTTTTGTGGTGTATCAAAAGTGCAGGTGTTCTTAATTAAAAGTCATTCACTGTTGATGTGTATTTCACCCACAGCATGATACCTGTCCGGTGTGTCGGAAAAGTCTTGACGGTGTTGACAACAGCGCAAAACCCACGTCAGAACCCCCTGAGGCTCTCTCCATCAGAGCAGAACCACAGGAAGAGAGACAAGCCATTTGAGAGACTAGTTGTGAACACACCTTCCCTCCACCCCTTTTCTGACTTCCAATTAAAATAACCAATTTCAGTTTATTTACCACCTCCCTGAGTACATCCAGGACCTGTACTTTTTCTTTTGGTTGAAGTGAATCAAACAGCAATTATTCTGATAGTAGTATAGTCAGTATATGGACAAATAAACTCAGATGCAGGCTCACTGATAAGATTTGGATTGGTATTCTCCCATACTGCCTCATAACTTGAGTTCCTAAAGAATCTAGCCCTCATGAATCTGGTACTCACACCCTTTAGGAAATGGCAAAATATGAGGACATACAAATAATTTGTATTAACGATTGGCGAAAAACCTTGTTTTGTACCAAGGTTCTTTTCCCTTTATTCTGCTCCTGGACTTTTTGGCTTCCCTTCTGATCTCATACAGGCCGGCCTACTCATATAACAATGAATGTTGTCTCTTAATTGGAATCTGCTATTAAAGTATACATTTCTGCTCCTCCTCTTTTTCCTTGACTAGAATGAAACATGTTTCGGGTCATATGAAGGTATCTCAGGCACCTGATACTGCAGAGCTGAAGTGAGCAGGGAAAAACTGGATGGAAGGATACTGAGAATGATTAAACTAACTTTCAATTCCCCTTTCTTGGTCTAACACTAGTTATTTGTTATATTTGACTGTGGCTAAACTAAAGGCTAATACAGACACCTGTTAGGGCCTACCCCATGCAAAGTTTGTCCATTAATTATGCATTACAGACTATTAAATATAGACCACATTTTTCGAGACGAATCTCTATACTAGTTTAATCCTATTTTTTTCAGCACTCGTGTGTAGAAAGAAAATTCATAATAGGCTAGGTATCTGGGTATATACGTGCTATGAGGGAAAGTGGACAGTCGTGGCGTACGACATCTGACCTCCTCCCTTCCCCTCAATTCGTCCTCCTCCCCCTCCTCTGCCCGTCTCCTTCACTCCCCTCCCTCCCTCTGAGACTGAGAATGCCCGTGTTGTACTGACAGGAACGATACGGGCTGAGCAGACATGGAGGCCCGATTAATGAGTGAGGCTCATTCCGACACGTCTCGGCTCAGCTAACATTGTCTCGGAACGGAGTCCGATTGTGCCTGGAGATATCACGGATACCAATTACTGTGAGGAAAAAAAGAACAGGGCGGGGAAGAAGAAATATAGGGAGATCCATTTCGGGTCTCTGTTGATTCAACGCAGCCGCCATTTTGTTGACAGTTCGTGTTTTTTATAACGTAGAGAGCGCTGCATCTATTATTTTATCTATATCTTCTTTTATTCGATGTTGTACAATTGATTATTGAGATATTGCAATATAGTCTCTCGTCTATAGGCTGAATTAATTGACTCGCAAGCGGGCAAAACAATATTGCATCGTTAGCCGTCATAGTTCTGGCAGAATGCTTGCACGAGTCGTTAGCTACTAGAATATGACGGGATAGGTTCTGTAGTCACCCCGTGATGTGACTGCTTCATGGTGTATATTCCTAGAAACATTGAGTCTACCAGTTTATATAACATAGTTAAATGTGTTGTGTAGCTACACTTTGCAGCCACGTTGCCACAAATCTAGCTAGCTTGCTGGCTAAGTTATCCTCAGCAAGCTTGCCTAAATCATGATCGCTAGCCAGCTAGTGCCATTGATACAATGTAGCTCTAGCTTGCACAGCTCGGCTATAGCTATTGCCATTGGTTGAACGGTAGCTTGTTTCAAAATAAACGTCGTTCCTTCTCAAGTGACTTCATAATCTTAATTTTTTTTTTTGCTGCGCGACTTAATTGGTATTATTGCCGGCTATTTCAAAGGAATTTACTGCCATAACGCCAGACAGGACAACTTTCAGGTTTTGGCTCTCAAGCTTTGTAGATTTCCCCCGTAATCAACATTTATCCTCTGTCTCTGACAGGACGAAGGGTTTGGGGTCATAGCTTACCTTGATAACAAGCATGTTATTAGCACGATACGCTAATACTTCCAATGAATGATGTTTGCGTAGATTTTAAGCAGTTCTAATATTGATTACCCTTTTATATGTAAATTGTGGGCTTTTTCTATTGCCAAATCGGAATGGTATTTCACATTTCTCTCATCTCTGCGTTTTGGTAAATCAGCAGTTGGAACATAAATACTGTGGCCACCATGTTGATACGCACCAAGGGAGGATTTCGAGCCAAATAATGTGAACGCCGTTTTTGGACTCAGATTAAGGTGAGTGGATGAATAATGTGAAAACATTTGTTTTAAATTCTAGATTATAACAGTCTACAGCTGCGTGCACATGTGATTCATTTTGCAATGTATCTTGGTGGTTAGTCTACCCCGCACCCATTATTAGAGCATTGCTCGTTTACACTAGGTGATTTTTTTAGTGAACGTGTTTGATTCTTGATACATTGCATGCTGATGTTTTCAGTTTCACTTTGTCAACGGAAGGGCACGCTTTTGATAGCTCTTTAGATAACAGCAATTGTCGATGCAATGTCTCAAAGCCTCAACAATTAACAGGAGACATGTCCTGTATTGATGGATTTGTATTGCGTTTGGAACAGATAAGGTGCATGTAGCAAGATGTAGATTACAATAGACAACTGTCTTGCTACTTCACAATTGTGCCTGTATGTGGCACCTATATACCTAAAAAAAAAAAATTGTGCATATATTAGTCAGCACGATGACTGAAGATGAATGGAACATCCTGCATGGTTCACTACACGTACAGTAGGTCCAGTACAGTACTGACAAGTGCACCCAACTGGATGATAGGCGTGGGGGGCACGCGCTACCTCCCATGATGACGTCTGGCGTTTTCGGGGCTCCTTGTTAGGGCTGAGTCGTTCCTCTAATCAAATATTGCGTTTATTTTGAATCTGAGTAGAGATCAATGCATTATTAGAAGTATAAGGTATCTACTGTTTTTATTGTGACTGGCCACAGACAATAACATTGAGTGAGGCTATGTTTTCTTTGCGGTAGACAAGATGTTCAACCAATTGATTAGCCTGCTTGCGGACGGCTTTAGGTATTTTGTGCATGCTGAATGGTTTCAGTAACCTACCACTCCACTGGCCGAAGGGAAATCAGCAGTTATGAACAGCGTGTGCAAAGTGAGGAGGGAAAAGGAGGGGAGGGGAGAAAGGGGAGGGGGGCACATGAAGTTGTTTACTATGTTACTGTTTCACCATATTCTATTCCTTGATGTCATTCTGTCAGGATGTCCCAGATAATCTGAATAGCTATTGTATTACGATTATGCATTATTTATAATTTTGTGTTACTTATCTGCGAATCTGTCAAGATTAACTGTCTGTACCTTTATCAGGCACACTTATCCTTAGTAGAGAAAGGTTGGACACAAACTTTAGGAAGTCTTCTGGGATGTTGTGTGGTTAGATAACTAAAGAGAGAAAAATGTCAGGACATTCGCATACTAGATGAAGGAGTCATTAATGTTTTGAAGATAGAACTGTACTGAAAGGGAAATGTTTTGACTCCCTGTCTGGCGTGACTCCAGTTTCATATCAATAGCCATTTACATCTATAGCTTGCTAACACAGAAGCATATTTTTGGCATGAGTTGCTGTCCAATTAGATGAAGCACAAAAATTATGATTCATGTAGTAACACTTGAAGCCACAAGTAAGATACAAGAGAGTGATTGTCACCAAGTGAGAGGAGGACATTGAGGGAGGAGAGAAAATAGAGGGAAGGTGGGGATGAAATGTGTTTTCCATTAGTAGAAAGACGGCAACTTTGCTTTTGTTGTTAGTTCATAGTTGCCTCCCAAGTGGGTGAATAAGAAGAGGAAAATAATAGAGAGGGGGAAAAAAAGGTAGTGAGGGGAAAGGGGAGAGTGATTGGAGGGTTGGAGAAAAGAGGGAGGTGTGATCTGAGTGTGGTATGTGTAAGTGGGGGGGGAGTCTGGTAGAGTCTGAGGCGAAATGGAGTGAATAATTGAAGTAAACACTGAGATGTGGGTGTGGGTAAAACACAGGCCAGACTCCAAATCCTGGACCTCAGAAAGCAAATTACAGAGATTCCCCAGAAAACACCTTCTGCTGCCATTCTTGTGAAACAATAATCCTTAGTAAATAGCATCGTGACCTTCTGTAGAGTAGTAGATCTGACTCGCTGACTGCTATTTATTTATGAGGACTTACATGACTTTCTCTGAGGCACGCTCTCGACTAAGTGAGTCCTTTAGTGCTTTAGAGGCTGTCCGCATGCTTTCTCTCACGGGCGCTCATTGGCTGCTGCTGCGGGCTGGGGAAGGCGGCCGGATCCTCTGTCTCCCAGAGGACCCAATGTGCTGAGGTCACAGTTCTGAATCGCCTCCAAATGACTTCACCCTGCGAAAGCACCTGCTTGGGGCAAACCCGCATTAAATCACTCTTATTGGCTGAAGGGAGCGAACCATTCTCTTTCATTCGGTCCTAGAACACAATGAGGAACTTTTGCCGCACTAAACGTGCTGCGTTTTCACTTTTACTAATGAAGAAGTCTTTTGGGGGGTGGTTCATTAAGCAGTTTATCATAAAGCACCCGCTGAGGTTCGGGGTTGGGTGTTGAGCTCTGAGACCCTGGACGGTTGGGGGTTGTAGTTCTTAGGTGAGTTGGTCTAATTGGGTACTTGAGACTCATGACTACAACTCCATCCTGTCCCCAGGTAGACAGCCAGCTGTGTAAATAGGTCACAGATTGTTAGAGCCTGTGAGGACGGATGTCTCCGTCGTAAAAAGTCACCTATGTTGAAGGACGGTTTCTAAGCAAACAGATGATAAAACATGTTTCACCTCTGTGTCTCCTCAGCCATCATTAGCTAGGCTATGGGAGAATATGAAAGGCTTGTCCTACTCTGCGGTGAAAGTAGTTGAAAAGGCATTGTTGATGGTTACGGTTTCCTGTTCTGGTGACAGTTGACTAATTTTTTTAATGTTTTTATCTCTTCCCTTCCCTGCACCCATCTTTTTTTCTCCCCAGTTGAAGGAAGGAGAGAGAGGGCTGGATAGACAGGAAGGAAAGAACGCCACCATCAAACAAGGATTACTTTTCCCTTTCACCGTTATCCCCCCCTCCCCACTTCCCCTTTGCCCCTATCCCATCTCCTTCTGGGACACTGCTTTCCCCTAAAAACTGTACCTGGTATCCAAAACATCCCTCCCTAGTCACCCCTCACCCCCTCAATCTCTGATGGATCAGAGGATTCAGGGGGGACCTGCGACTCCACCCCCCCTCGCCAACACAGCCCCACCAGGGGAGCGAGAGAAGGAAGGAGGGGGTGGAAAGAAAGACGAGGAAGAGGAGAAAAAGAAGAGGGAGAAGGAGAGAGAGGGCTCCCAGACCGAGTGTGGGGCTGGAGGAGGAGCCTCGACGGACCAGCAGCAGTCTCCCCAGTTCTCCGTCAAGGAGACCAGCTTCTCCGAGGGCAATGTCAAGCTTAAGATCGGCCTGCAGGCCAAGCGCATGAAGAAGCCGCCCAAGATCTTGGAGAACTACGTGTGTCGTCCGGCCTTCAGAGCCACCGTCAGGCACAGCGGGCGAGGGGGCGGCCGCGGAGGCGGGGCCCGTGGAGGAGGGACCGGAGACGGGAGCCACCAAACTCCGAGCCCTCCCCATGGACGGGACAGGGAGCAGAGTCCCTGCATGAGCAGACCCGCCCCGCCATCCTCTTCCCTCGCCGCCACTCCTGCAGCCCCTACACCTCCACCACCTGCTCCGACACCTCCCAGCACTATGTCACCCTCCCCAGTGAATGGGAGCGCTTCAGCTAAAAGGGTAAGCAGCACAGCATGTATGAACATCTTAATTCAAAACCCATATCCCTGTCAAAGTGAATCCAGACTGAAGAGACTATTAGGGATTGCACAAGAGGCATCTGGTTCTGTTCTGTGCCAAAAAAAGTTAAATACAGTAAGCAATACTGAATCCAGCACATCAGTGAATTCCTTCCCCTAACTTGGTTTGATTAATGACCTCACACACGCTCAATTGTTTAAAAAAAATGATCTTATTAGTCTTGTGATTTTGTTCAACCATCTTTATCGCTTTTTGTGTTTTTTCCCCGACCTGTCTCTCGAGCCCCCCCCCCCTTCTCCTTTTCCCTCTCTCAGTCTCTCCATCTTCATCTACAATTCTGTGTTACCGTGTCCTCTCCTGTCATCCTCTCTCCATGTCCTTGTGACGCCATCCCCCTCTTCGCCTCCTACCTACAGTCTCCTTGCAGAGCGATACTCTCTCTTCCTCCTCCCCATCCATCTCTCTCCTTGTCCTCTTCTTCCTCCGCTACTTCATCCCTCTCTCCATCTCTCCCTCTCTGTCCCTGGTTTGACCCTTATAATCGGTATTGAGCTAAGGGGGAACCTCCCCTCTGGGCAGGTCTGAGAAGTTGCAGTGCTAGTGGACAGAAAATCTTGTCAATGAACTGCGATTTACACAGAGATAAACAAGACCTCACCGGATTGCTTTTAAGTCTTAGTCCATCAGATTGATGGATCGTTTGCGGCTTGAATAGAACAGATCCGATACCTTCAATGTGGTTGATATTTTTAGCATTGGAAACTACATTTTCAGACAAATTGGCTGTACACATGGTGACTTCAGTACATTTTCAATTATTAAATAAATCCTTGTCTGGGACTCTGGGAAGTGCTGTATCACTTTTACAGTGGCCTCTATGGCTCAAATGTAATCACTTGTCTTTTGTTGTTTTCAGGGTCTTCCAAAGATGGCTGGCAAGTCGGAGACGCAGAAGTCTGACACGAAAGCAGCGGCGTCGTTGGAGAGACCCCTCAATCTTCACCGCCCCTCAGCGGACAGTAAAACACACCCCTCCGGCAAGAAAACGCCCACTCCTCAACCCAACGCTCAGACGTCCTCCTCCCCTCCCACCCCCACGCCACAGGAGGCCAGTTTCGAGGGCGTGCCCAAACCCCCACAGTACACCTACAGCGGCGAGAGTCAGAGGGAGAAAGAGAGGGCGACGTGTCCGACCTGGGGCACGCCCACCGTCACTGAGAAACTAGCCCAGCTCATAGCCACTTGCCCGCCCACCAAGTCCGCCAAGCCCATCAAGCCCCCTAAGATTGCCCCATCTGCGGCGCACAGCAACTCAGGCTTCATGGCACCCACACCCAAGCAGAGAGACCGAGCTCTGGCCAACAGAGCCACTTACTCCAGAGCGCTCCACCTTGCTCCACCACCTCCCGTGTCACGTCCTCCTGGCCGGCCATACGGCTCAAGGAACAAAGACAGTGTTTCTGAAAAGCTCTCCACCCCACCCAGGAAGGAGGAGACAGAAGTGGTTGGTAAGTCCGGCAACAACAACAATACCAACATTAACACTCCAAACAACTACAACTCCAGTAACAGCAGTCGCAGCAGCAGCCCTGCGCTCACCTATGGCAACAGCCGCCTAGCAACCACTTCAAAGGAGAACAATGACAGCAGCAACAATGTTGGCACCAAGCCATCGCTGCCACAGGCCCGTCTCGGTCACTGCCCACCACACAGCACGTCCTCACCCTCTCGCATGTCCTCGTCAGCCCCAGAGCAGAGGATGGGATCCGGTCACCAGGGCTCCCCTGCATCCCAAACACACCAGGCCAGAGAGAACCCCTCCAAGGCTGAAGAGAGGGGGGAGAGGGAGAGGGAGCAGAGGGAGAGGGAGCAGGACAGGGACAGGGACAGGGACAAAGACAGCCCTAGAGACTTAACCAAAAACCCTTCTCTATCAGGATCAGGGAAGCTGGAGGGGAAGGAGAAGGGGGCGAGTCAGTCCCTCCTCAGAGTGGAAAGGGGGAAGAGCTCAAGCCCCAGTAAGCGTAGTCCTAACCGGGACAGGGACCGTGACAGGGATCAGAACAGGGATGGAGAGAGACAGCCCAGTGGGACCTCCAGTTCCCCTGTGTCAGTAAGACGCACTTCCTCACCACCAGAGACCGCTGAGGACAGTTCTCCACTTCCCCTCAGGGACGAGTCACCTGACTCGTCTCAAGACTCCCCACCAGAGCAGGACAGCAAACCCCTGAAGAAGCGCAGGGGCAGGAAACCCCGTTGGACAAGAGTAGTCAACAGGAATCCGAGGATGGGCCAGGGCAGCCCTTCAGACCAGTGCAAAACCACCATGCCTTTATCCTCCAGCCTGGATACACCCCCGCCCATACGCAGGCCCGTTGGACGGCCCCCAAACCCAAATAAAGTACACCCTGCCGCATCTCAGCTCTTTCCACCCAGGAAGAGGGGGAGGCCTAAGTCTAAGATGCCCAGGCTTGATGCCCCCACCCGTGGGCGTCCCCCCAACAAGCTGGTCCCTTCCAAAGTATTCTCCTCGTTACTAAAGTCTAAAGAGGAGCAGGACCCCCCTGTGCTTCACCCTGAGGTGGACTTAAACCCTCCCAAACCCATGCCCAGGAAGAGGGGGCGTCCAAAACGCCTACCCCCTACGTTGCCACAGGAGGGCCAGCCCCCAACCCTGGCTCCCGAGGCAGGAGAGCGGTTCCGGAATAAGGGAAATGGGCAGCTGATCATGAAGACTATCATAGGAAAGATCAACAAGATGAAGAGTGTGAAACGCAAACGGATCCTGAGTCAGATCCTGCTCGGCCCGGGATCAGGACCAGAACAGGACCCGGCCCGAGGGGCATGCAGCGGGGTGGTGGGGTCGGTGGCGGCAGCCACCCAGTCCCTGTCTTCACTGGCGGCGTCCTTCGGAGGGAAACTTGGACCCCAGATCAATGTGAGCAAGAAGGGGACAATCTACATGGGGAAGAGGAGGGGCCGCAAACCCAAAGCAGCGACAAATCCCTCATCCGCCAATCAGACGCCTCCCCCCGAACCTTTTCTGTCCCCCAACACCACCTCCCCTCTCCACCACCACCACCACCACCCGTCCCAGTCCCACCAGCTCTCCGCCTCCGAGGTGTTCCCCTCCCCTTCGCTATCCCAGTCCAGTGGGGGTCACAGTCCCGTCAGCGACGCCAGCTTCGTCGAGCCAGGGTCTGTGCACTTCCTGACACACCCACACTATGGTCTCTCCCACCACGGCCATCACTCCTTCCCCTTCCCACCCCCCACTTTCTCCGCCCCTAACCCTCGCACCCTCGGCCCCCTGGGTAGCACCTCTTCCTTGGCGATGGCCAACCAGAAAAAGTCCTCATGCCGTGGCTATCACCACCACCACCACCATTACAGGCAGCACTATCACTACCGCAAGCTCTCCCCTCCAAGGCCCCTGCACCCTACCTCCCCTGCCCCTCTCAGCGAGCTGAAGGAGGCCACGCCCTCGCCAGTGAGCGAGTCCCACAGCGAGGAGACAGTGCCCAGTGACAGCGGCATAGGAACAGACAACAACAGCACGTCGGACCGAGGGGAGAAGGCCGGAGGACCCGGTGGGCTGGCGGGCGTGGTGGGTATGCCACCGGGCAGCGGGGTACTGATGCCCGGGGTCATGGGATCCGCCATGGGAGCAGGACTGGGGCTCAACTCCCGGGGCAGACGGCGGCACTCGTCCTCCGTGCTGCTGGAGCACCCCTCCCCTACGCCATCTCCGCTAGGTGCGAGGTCGTCTCCTGACCCAAGGAGACCCCACCCGGCCACCCCAGCCTCCTCTCTGGTGGGCCACAAGGAGAAACACAAGCACAAATGCAAGCGCCGCAGCCACGGTTGCCCGGGATACGACAAGCTGAAGAGGCAGAAGCGCAAACGGAAGAAGAAGTACCTGCAGCTGCGGTCTCGGCGCCAGGACCCGGACTTCCTGGCGGAGCTGGATGAGATAGTTGTGAGGCTAAGCGAGATCAGGATAGCGCACCGCACACCGGCACTCAGGCTGGGAAGCGGGCTAGGCATGGCGGGGGCAGCAGGGAGGGTACCAGGGGTGGCTGGCCGGCCCGGCGGTGGCATCGGAGGGGCAGGTGGTCCCCCTCCGCATCACTACCTGCACAGGGACCTCCTGCCCACCATTTTTAGGATCAACTTCAGCGGATACTACTCCCCCCACCCTGCCTACCCCTGCGACTCTCTGCACTATGTCCGTAAGCCGGACCTGAAGAAGAAGCGCGGACGGCCCCCCAAGCTGAGGGAGTCCATGTCTGAGATGCCCTTCGTCCCTGGGCTGGGCTTCCCTCTGTCTAGCGGGGGTTTCTACCACCCCTCCTACAGCGTCCCCTACTCCTCTGGGCCTCTGGGGCTGGGCTACTACCGGGGCTACCCCCCAGCCAGTGCCCTCTACCCCCACCCCCACCACCAGGCCCCCCACTCAGCCCCGTCACACCACTCGCACCACTCTTCGTCTTTTCCCCAGCCCCCTCCGGCCTCCTACATGCACCACCACCACCCCTCGCACCTCCTCCTCAACCCCTCCAAGTTCCACAAGAAGAAACACAAGTACCTGGGAGGGGGCCGCTCCCCCGTGCTTTACCCGGCCATGTCGTCTGAGCTCTCCTTCAGCTGGCACCACAAACACAAACACCGACACAAGCATCGCGAGCGCTGCGCCGAGGAGGATGGCGATGAGGGTGGGGCAGCGGCAGGAGGAGCCGGGAGCCGGGTCGGCGTGGCAGGGATGCCGGAAGGCGGCGGGCCGGCGCGAGTGGAGCGTGTGGGCAGCAGTAGCGGAGGGATGGCAGAGTCCTTGCAACGCTGTAGGTTCGGACGAGACTCCACCCCCACCGCTGGCGCCAACAAACAGGCTGCCACCCCTTCGGCCAACTCGCCCTCCTCGTCCTCTTCGTCTTCCGCGGACAGGTACAAGAGGAAAGAGAACACGCTGTCCTGCTTGGGCCCCTCCAGACTAGCGCTGGGCAGTGGGTCCAGGGGTCACCATCCTGTCGAGTCCTGGTTCAGGATGGGGACCGGTTCTGAGGCCGACTATGCCAAGCTGTCCCGGAACCCGGCGGTGGGCCAGGGCGTGTTTGCTGACGGCCAGGCCGACGACCCTGCCGGCTGCTCGGACAGTGAGGATGACGAAACCCTCACACCCACGGAGGAGCCGGAGGACCCCGGTTCCCAGGAACCCCCGCACCACACCAACCTGTTCGCCTCTGCCCTGACACGTACCTCAATGAGGGGCGGACGGGGCCGGAAAGGAGGGGCCCCTGAGAGCGCCAGCTTCTCTCGCATGGAAAGGACGCTGATGAAAGAGCGCTCAACGTCCGCGGAGAGGAGGGAGACGGGTGAGTCACCACTGCGTCAACGATGTGTGTTTTTGAGTGAACTATTCCTTTAAAGAGGGAACGGTAGGGGTAAGCTATGGCATGTCTGTAGTTGGAGAAATTGAGGTGATTTGTAAGGGAGGCTCGATGCATTGGATTTCTAGGAAAACATTAAGCCCCAGCACCTATTTATAGCTTTGAAAGTTGATTTCTGCCCACGTTAAAATTCTTTGTGCGGAGTGGAAATCAACCTAAATTGAATTTGACATTGTCAAAGGTGACTAAATCGTGCACAAAAGAAATATCCCCAAAATAGTACTGCTTCTATTGCTTCTGGAATTCAGTGGTTTGAATGTGATTGGACGATGTCCGCTTAGCTTCAATGCTTGGCATCTAGGCGATACTGGCACAGTACCCATGCTATTAGTTGTGGCATCGATTCCAGGCTGAGATATTCATGCAGTGACCCCCTCCGTCCAGCACCATATGGTAGACTGGGAACCGTACCCCTGCTGAATCTGTGAGCTCTATACCTCTGTGTTGGCCTGTCTTTTTACAGAGACACACAATGCCATCGTCTGTAGAGTAGGCATAGTGTTGCCCTGACATTAGATAGCCCTAACTAGCGATTAAAAGCTTGGCAGCAGTATCTCCCCCCCCTCCCCCTAATTACTTCAACTGGCCTACTTTTTGTGTTTTTTTGAATGTCCAGTTTAGATTCTTTCATTTCCAAGGAAATAATGATGTTTCTGCGTGTGCTGCTGGGTGGTGTATAAGGCCCCTCTAGGCCCGTCCCTGCAGACAGATATCAGTATGTTAAGCCCCCCGCCCCCTCCTCCTAACAGCCCAAGTTTAAAGGCTTCATCTTATCCCTGTGCACACTGCACCTGCTTTCAGCAAATACTGCTGAACAGGTAAGAGTGAGCACCCTAGTAAGGATCCAGCTTCCTCAACAAGCAGACTGACAGAGATGGATGGGAGTGTGTGTGTGTGTGTGTGTGTGTGGTTCCGGTGATCGTGCGTCTTTGCTCAGTGTATGTGAGAGCGCAAAGGCACGTTTAGTAGAGGTCCCCTGGCGAAGTAGCGTGGTGAGGTGTCCGACCCCAGCCAGGGTAATCCTGGATTACAGCTCAGGATGCAGAGTCGTCCAGCAGTCAGCGCAACTGCGACCTCGAGGTAGCGAGGAGAGTCAGAGGGTGGCATTAAACGCACAGCACCGTCAGCCAGGGAGGGAAAGACGCGTCTGGGAGACGAAGCTTGTAGCTCCAAGTCTCGTCATCCTTGGGTATTATTAGGAGTGTTTACTGTGAGAGGACTGGACAAGTATCTTACTGTCTTATGTAATGTTTACGGAGAAGATCAGGAGACTACAGAGGGGTGCATTGTGAAGTCCAAAGAGTGATGATGAATCTTAATGGGCAGTGCGTCAGTGCTATGGCAATAAATTATCCAACCCCAACTACACTTTAATGAATTGCATTTTCCTTCTCTTTCCATCTCCACCTCTCTCTCTCTCTCTCTCTCTATCTCTCTCTCTCTCTCTCTCTCTCTCTCTCTCTGTGTCTCTCTCTCTGTCTCTCTCTCTCTCTGTGTCTCTGTGTCTCTCTCTCTCTGTGTCTCTTTGTGTAGGTTCTGGGTCAGGTGTCCAGACACGAGGGGCCCACTCGGCCCCCGAGAGTCTTGAGTGCTCCCTCCTCCACCGCCAGCACCTTCACCACCAGCACCACCCACCTCTCTTCCACTCCCACGCCTCCCACTGCGGCCACACATCCCCTTCCCCAGACTGCTGCCTGAACCCCTCCCCCCAGCACCATGCCCACCGGGCTGGGCCCCCCAAGCACAGCCTGCACCACGTCAACAAGATCCTGCGGGCCAAGAAGCTCCAGAGGCAGGCACGCACCGGCAACAACGTGGTGAAGAAGAGGGGGCCCGGACGCCCCAGGAAACACCCGCTGCCTTCCCCGCCCCCCTCGCCCCCACCCCCTGCCGAGGCGGCCCCGCCCAGACACCGGGAGAGAGGGGGCTCAGGGGGCCGCACCTGGGACGGGGACACGGTGACGGATGCCATCGAGTCAGTGGTCCAGGGCCAGCGTAGGAGGGGCCAGAAGAGGAAGCACTGGGATAGGGAGGGGGACGAAGAGGAGGAGGAGGAGGAGGAGGAAGGAGAGGGGGATGAAGGGGAGGAAGGAACGACGGACAGAGAGGAGAACCTCGGTGGTCTTGGCATGAGGTCCAGAGCTGGAGGAGGAGGAGGAGGGGGAGGAGGAGCTGAAGGAGGGGGAGGAGGAGGAGGAGGAGGAGGAGGAGGAGGAGGAGGAAGAGTCTGGCTCACCCAAGATGAGATGCACTGCTTTCGCAGGTAAAAACCACAGTACACTAACTTAATGGTGGCCACAGATTCATGTGTGGTGGCCTTCACATCACGTAGGCACTGACGTTTTGGATTCCTGCAAACACTAACCTCCATCGGCATTGCTAATATTAGAACATACCAGACGTTTATAGACAAAGAATTCATCAACCCCCGTCATCACATTAACCAGAGTCATCTTTCTATTTCAGTGCCCTGGAGGGGAAGCCGGATGGGCCTGCCTCCCCTGAACGCCCAGAACCCGCCCCCACAGAGCAAGCTCCGCCCATGCCTATAACAACCCAACGGGAGAAGAGAGCAGCCAGGCCTCCAAAGAAGAAGTTCCAGAAGGCGGGACTCTACTCTGACGTGTACAAGACTGCAGAGTGAGGATCCGATGACCTTTAACCTGCACACACATGAAAAAAAAAAAAAAAAGCCTTGTCACACATTCATTGATATTACACATCCACACATCCATGTCATCCAATTCATTGGTGCATCTTTCCGTTGTCCTCTGGGGGAATATCAGTCCACGCAGCCAGCTTCTGCAGCTCAAGAAGGAGAAGCTCGAGTATGTACCTGGGGAACACGAGTATGGCCTTTTTCCCGCTCCCATCCACGTCGGTGAGTCTTGCCGCTTCCTCCGAGCCCCGTCACGGTCGAGCTGAACACTTGACACTTGACACACAACCTCGCGGCTATTTCCAGAACGGAGCTACTCCTTCTCCTATTAACCCGTTCTCCCTCTCCGTCTCCAGGGAAGTACCTGCGACAGAAACGCATCGATTTCCAGTTGCCTTACGACATCTTGTGGCTGTGGAAACATGACCAGGTGATCCGTCTCGCTGAGTGCTCGTCCCCTTTCAAGCCAGAGAAGTGTAGCTCAATAGCCTCCCAGGCTTATAAAAAGATCAGTCTCCATTTCAGACACTTGTTTTGTTATGTGGTTACTAAGCGCTTGTTGTGTAATGTGGTTACTAAGTTTGTTTCTGTTCCAGCTGTACAAGAGGCCTGATGTGCCCCTTTATAAAAAGATCAGATCAAGTGAGTACTTTCCCGTTCAGGCAACCTCATTTAGACATAACGTAGCACCTGCATGGTATTCATCTGGTCTGATCTGCCACCTGCGTTTGTTCTGACCTTGTTGAACCCTGTTTGATTCAGATGTGTATGTGGACGTGAAGCCTCTCTCCGGGTACGAGACCACCACCTGTAACTGCAGGGCCCCTGAGGAGCATGAAGAGAAAGGCTGCCTTGACGAGTGCCTGAACAGGTGTGGACCCCAGTTAGCATAGCCTAGTGGCTAAGCGGGAGTCAGATGGCTGAGCGGTTAGGAAATCGGGCTACTAATCAGAAGGTTGCCGGTTCGATTCCTGGCTGTGAAAAAGAAATTACGTTGTGTCCTCGGGCAAGGCACTTCACCCTACTTGCCTCGGGGGGGAATGTCCCTGTACTTACTGTAAGTCGCTCTGGATAAGAGCGTCTGCTAAATGACTAAATGTAAAATGTAATCAAGCTGAGTCATGATCCATTTAGTAAAAACTGATGTTTTAGTCATGTTCAAGCTCATACGATGTTGGAAGCACCATGCACCAACATAGCTACCATGTAACGGTGTATTAGCCTGTGTACTGGAAAAAAAACGTGTTTTTCATTAGAGTTAGGATTGTGGTCTTTTGAATATCTTTTTGAGGCTATTCACAAACCATTACTCTTGGTTGAGTGATATTGATTGACGCCGTTTGTCCACATCCCATATTCCCGTCCCTCCAACCCCCAGGATGAGTTTTGCAGAGTGCTCCCCCAGCACCTGTCCCTGCATGGATCAGTGTGACAACCAGCACATCCAGAGGCACGAGTGGGTGCAGTGCCTGGAGCGCTTCCGCGCCGAGGGCAAGGGCTGGGGCATCCGCACCAAGGAGCCCCTGCGCTCGGGACAGTTCATCATCGAGTACCTGGGAGAGGTGGTCAGCGAGCATGAGTTCCGGTAAGGGATTGGCCCGGTACTGAAGGATTTATGGATATTGGTATTGATGTCTAGGAGTGGTGTCTTAATGTGCCTCCCCTCCCCTCACAGGAGTCGTATGATGGAGCAGTACTTCGCCCACAGTGGCCAGTACTGCCTGAACCTGGACAGCGGCATGGTGATCGACAGCTACCGTATGGGCAACGAAGCCCGCTTCATCAATCACAGTTGCGAGCCCAATTGCGAGATGCAGAAGTGGTGAGTGGGCAGGCCGTGACATTGGGAGTCTGAGTCCCAAGTAGTCCAGACACAGACTCGGTTTTCTAATGCTTTAGTGTTCCTGGTAAATCTGGCCCCTTAAGCCCCTGGCAGTCGTTCGTCTGGGTTAGTCACGATAGCCTGATGAGATCACCCTGGCTTGTCTCTGCAGGAGGCTAAGTGCTTTTAAACCATTCCACTGAAATAAACCAATCGAGTGATCTACGAAGCATTTCAGCCCCTGGTTGCCCTAAAGCCACAATCAGCAATCATCCGTCCAAGATCCTGCCTGCCGTTTACTTAGAACAATAATGCCCAAGGAGAGAGACACACACCATTTAACCCCTGTGGGCCTGAACTCAGACAATTAACAATTACTGAGACCAAAGAGTCACACCTGCCACCCCCCCTCCCGTCCCGTACAGCGAGGTTGGTAATCTAGGACAACGGCCTCACCAACGCTCCGTTGGGGCGGAGTGCAGCGGGGCTGGCCCCGAAATAAGATATACTTACAAGGATGGGGAGAGAGGAAAGATTTTGAGCAGAAAAGTGTGGTGGACCTCCGAGCCATCCATCTTGTCAGCGAAGAGCGATTATGCGTAGTAGGACCTCGGACACAGCTGTCGTGCCCTGAGACAATGTGCTGAAGTGGCTTTTTTCCTTCCTCACACAGAGAATAAATGCAAAAACTCGTCAAAAGGGGCATGTGTAGCATTGCGGTGTGCCAAAGAACCCACATGGCATAAAGAGTGTTGTTCAGCAATGAGCTGTGCGTGTCCCATCTCGGGTCTCACCTTGTGCTCGTCCCCCTCCCCAGGTCTGTGAACGGGGTGTACAGGATCGGACTGTTCGCCCTGAAGGACATGAACAGCGGAACGGAGCTCACCTACGACTACAACTTCCACTCATTCAACACAGAGGAGCAGGTGACACACGCACGCCAGTGATATGTTGACTTCTGCCCAACTTTGAGATCTTTTTATTTATTTATATTGTACACAATTTCATTCTTCCACCCCCACCTCTATTTCTCTCGCTACAGCAAGTGTGTCAGTGTGGCTCCGAGGGCTGCCGGGGTATCATTGGAGGGAAGAGCCAGCGAATCAACGGCCTGCCTGGCAAAGCGGGCGGAGCCAGGCGGCTGGGTCGACTCAAGGAGAAACGCAAATCCAAGCACCAGCTCAAGAAACGAGTGAGTAAAGAGGGAGAGTGAACATGTGTCCCACTTGCACCATGTACAAGACTTGATGGAGCCAGACATTTATTTCAGACTGCAGTTAGATTTTTTTCCCCCCAGTGTTGAGGCTATCAAATGCTATCCACCAGAGTTTGCAGTTCAGTAAGCGGCTGTCTCATTAAACAAAGAGCTCTTCTGCTCAGCTCTAGTGGAATCTCAGGTTCTGTATGTATATAGGGCATGAGTGTTTAATGTCTCTAAGGAGCTCATTGTGGGCCGCACGGTTTCTAAAAGAGAGAAAAAAAAGTGACACAAAAGACTTAAACACTAAGAGGAGACTGTGTGACAGACGACAAGAGGATCAGCTTTCATCCACCTCTAACTCCCTCTCTTTCCTCTCTCTGCTTTTCCCGTCTCTCTCTCTCTGTCCAGGAGGAGGAGTCAAGTGACAGCAGCAAGTTCTACCCTCACCTACTCATGAAACCAATGTCGAACAGAGAAAGGTGAAATATAGACACACACACACCTCCCACACAGATTGTCAAACACAATCTGGGTCAACTCGCACACCAACCCACACCCAGGGGCACCGGTGAGACTGTGCCGTGTCTCTCTCCCAGGAACTTTGTTCTGAAGCACCGTGTGTTCCTGCTGAGGAACTGGGAGAAGATGAGAGAGAAGCAGGAGCTGCTAAAGAGGGAAGGAGAGCGAGAGCGAGAGAGCAGCCTGTCCATCTACACGCGCTGGGGCGGAGTCATCCGCGACGACGGCAACATCAAGTCAGGTGTGTGGGTGTGCAGGGGAGAGAGAGAGGGAGAGAAAGGGAGGGGTACGGGAGAGAGGGAGACGGAGAGGGAGAGATTGCCCCACCCATGTTTGGTCCAAAGTATTTGTTGATGCTAACAATTTGAACTAGAGTTTTGCATGCAATACCGCGTGAGCGTGATTTGGAACGCAGACTCAGTGGGCGTGTGTGTGTGTGTGTCCCGTTCCAGACGTGTTCCTGACGCAGTTCTCGGCGCTGCAGACGTCCCGGTCGGTCCGCACGCGGAGGCTGGCGGCCGCCGAGGAGAACACGGAGGTCACGCGCACCGCTCGCCTCGCGCACATCTTCAAGGAGATCTGTGACATGATCACCAGCTACAAAGGTCTGTGTACACACACACACACTCTCGCACACACAAGCCAGCAGTTGTGAGTAGTTTTAGTTCCGACAAATGAGAAAGAAGTTAATTCTGAACTTGTGTGTGTGTGTGTGTGTTGTGTAATGAAACTAAGACCTGAAACTAACAGTTACAACAGGACGTTTTTCATGGGCCTGTGACAACCACAAAGCCCGGCCCATGCTTTCACACTGTGGAGTTGACTGCAGTGTTTCTATGGACTGTTTGTGATGAAGGTCCATGACACAGACACGAGAAGTCAGCAACAGCTGGCCAGAATTGAACTTTTCTTCTTCTTCTCCTTCTTGCTTCAGATTCTGCTGGTCAGACCCTTGCTGCTCCCCTGGTCAACTTACCCTCAAGGAAGAGGTAACCCAGCCATGTCCTTAATACATTCTTCCATACTGTGCACCTATAGGTCAGTGCTTGAAATGGGACAGTTTAAGCCTTCATCCATGTCTTCTAAAAATACATCATAATGCATTTGTAGTTATTTTTCACTTTTCATTGTTTGGGGAATCTCAAAGTGCTACATGTTTTTTTAGAAAGCTATCACACAAGAGATGAACAGCAATAAAGAGATCAATAAAAGCATTTTCAAAAGTGCACACATATGTAAGTGCTGTGAAGGATAAGCCTTCTTAAAGAGAAATGTTTGAACGGTCTCTTCTACTATCGTCTCTAACGTGTGTGTGTGTCTAAAGGAACTCGCAGTACTACGAGAAGGTGTCGGACCCACTGGACCTCAGCACCATTGAGAAACAGATCCTCACAGGCCATTACAAGACCGTGGAGGCCTTCGACACCGACATGCTTAAAGTGTTCCGCAACGCTGAGGTGGGTCTCCCTCCCCTCTCCCTGTCTGTCTCTCCCTGTCGCTCTCTCTCTCTCCCCCCCCCCCCTTGGGATGAAGCCTTCAAACCCTCCAGTCCCTCTCTCACACCACACACACTTCCTGGCCTCCTTGATTTACATTTGTTTTGTTGGGTAGCTGTTTAAAGCAGTGCCACTTATATCCTCTGAAGAGTACTCAAGCGTGCAGTTGCTCAAGTTTGAAGTGGATCTTCTTTCTGGAAAGGGGCTCTGATCCTCTCTGTCAAAACCACTCGGGGGTTTGTGAAGCACCCCCGAGGGAACGTGCGTCGTTTCAAAAGTTTGACTCGGATTGTAGCCCAGCACGGCGTGAGATCCCACAGGCTTTGTTCTGCGTGTCGGATGAGGTTTCTTTGCTGCGCCGTGTCGACTGGAGCTCCCCTTAACCTGAAGCCTTAACCACCCTCTTAACATTTACATTACATTTACATTTAGTCATTTGCATTTAGTCATTTAGCAGACGTTCTTATCCAGAGCGACTTACAGTAAGGGACATTCCCCCACGAGGCAAGTAGGGTGAAGTGCCTTGCCCAAGGACACAACGTCATATTCACGGCCGGGAATCGAACGGGCAACCTTCTGATTAATAGCAAGATTCCCTAACCGCTTAGCCATCTGACTCCCCCTCTTAACAGAAGTACTACGGCCGCAAGTCGTCGGTGGGGCGCGACGTGTGCCGCCTGAGGAAGGCCTACTACAGTGCCCGCCACGAGGCCGCCGTCCAGATCGACGAGATCGTGGGCGAGACGGCGAGCGAGGCCGACAGCTCCGACTCCCAGGAGCGGGACCACGGGCACCACCACCCCCACCACGCAGGGGGCGGGCCGGGCGGCCACGACAAGGACGACGACGTGATCCGCTGCATCTGCGGCATGTACAAGGAGGAGGGCCTGATGATCCAGTGTGAGAAGTGCCTGGTGAGTGGCCAGGGCTGGGGAACCCACCGCAGGGACGTGGGATCAACTCACTGGTAGTTTCATCCCCATCAAATGTGTGTGTGTTTCAGGTGTGGCAGCATTTTGACTGCATGCGCCTGGAGACGGAGGTGGATCACTACCTGTGTGAGCAGTGTGAGCCCCGAACCGTGGACAGGGTGAGTGAAGTGTGCCCCCCCCTCCTTATTACACAACTTATTATGAAATTGCAGTTATTACACCATTGCATCGAAGAAAAAATCGCAATTGTGACATGACATCCATGACATCCATCCATACAAACACCAGTCCTCATCTTTCAACTTCCTGTTTCCTGTCCACTGGACATCGTACAGGAAGTTCCCATGCTGCCCCAGCCCAGCTATGCCCAGTCCGGCTCCATCTACTACATATGCCTGCTCAGAGATGAGCTGCTGCTACACCAAGGTAACCGTGGCAACCTCCACCTTTGGCCCAAGCACTTCCAGAAGAAATAAGGGGGCTTAATGATGCTTTTATGGTTCCATGGCAGCAAACAGCCTCGCCCGTCAAGTGCCCTTAAGTAAACACTAAGTGGCAACATATGGCATATTCTAATGGCGTATTCTCTATGTGAGGCACAGCCTTTGCATGCATGATCTATGTGAAATCGTCAGTTGTGTTGTGTCCATCATGAAGAAATCTCCTTTTCCTAACGCCTGCGTGTGACCCTGTGCAGGTGACTGTGTGTACCTGATGAGGGACAGCAGGCGCACGCCAGAGGGACAGCCAGTCCGCCAGTCCTACCGCCTCCTGTCCCACGTCAACAGAGACAAGCTGGACATCTTCCGCATCGAAAAACTCTGGAAGAGTGAGAAGTACGTTGGTTTTTATTCCCGAAAATGATATACCGTAGATACATGATTCAGGCTTCGGTTCATTCAACGTTGGTCGTAGTATCCATCGTGGGATTCTCTGACTGTCTCTGTCGCTCTTAAAGGGGGGAGAGGTTTGCATTCGGCCACCATTACTTCCGGCCCCATGAGACGCACCACTCTCCCTCCCGGCGGTTCTACCAGAACGAGCTGTTCCGGATGCCTCTGTACGAGATCATCCCCCTGGAGGCGGTGGTGGGGACCTGCTGCGTGCTCGACCTCTACACCTTCTGCAAGGGTGAGACTCCACCCACGCCTTCTCTCCTCTTTCTCTCTGTCTCTCAAACGCGACCACCCATTTCCTGACGGACCTTCACCGAATCACACTTTCAAAGTCACTCGTAAGTGTGCATACTCGCACACTTCTAGGATCAGGCCCGGGAGTGAGACCCTGGTGTTGACACACGGGAGTGGTCGACGTGATCTTGTGACCCCTGACCCTGTGCGTTTGGTCCCTGCAGGTCGGCCGAAGGGAGTGAAGGAGCAGGACGTTTACATCTGCGACTACCGCCTCGACAAGTCGGCCCACCTCTTCTACAAGATCCACCGCAACCGCTATCCCGTCTGCACCAAGCCCTATGCCTTCAATCACTTCTCCAAGAGGCTCGCCCCCAAGAGAGACTTCTCGGTAAGCCAGAAACGGTTCTCAGACAGGCCGGGAGGGACTGAGGATAACCCTACCTTTTTTTTTTTTTTTTTTTTTTTCCTAACAAGATGTTAATGGTGTGACTGAACTCTGTTAGAACTTGATTCATCTGTGCCAATATTACTCTTGCATGTCCGATTTGGCAGTGGGGGAATTAAGTGTTTTGTTTTTTTTCTTCAACCTTCCACCAGCCGCACTACGTTCCTGACAACTACAAGAGGAACGGGGGGCGCTCGGCCTGGAAGAGCGAACGTCCCAAAGGGGTGGGAGGCTGTGAGGAGGAGGCTTCCCCTGGCGACAGGGCCGACGACTTCCGCCCGGAAAACGAAGACGGACTGAGAGGGGAGGCCGACGCTGAGCCTGTGCCCGAGGACCCCACGCCCCCGCCCGTGCCACCCCAACAACCAGAGCCGGCAGAAACGGGGGAAGGAGAGGAGGAGGAGGAAGAAGAGGAGAGCCGGGAAACGGAGGAACACAGGGAGCTGGAGGAAGGAGCGACGGAGAGGGGAGGGGAAATGCTGGAGCTCCCGTCCTCTTCCTCGTCATCTTCACCGCTGCACCATGCAGGCCTGGGAAAGAGGGAGGCACAGAGAGACAGACTGAACAAGATCCTGCTGGACCTGCTGCACAGAACACCCAGCAAGAATGGTGAGGGAACAGGTATAGTGGCAGAGGGGAGGGTCAAAACATCCAAGGGATGTTTTTTGGAATGATCATTTAAAGTAGGATTTCAACCGTTATTCATACCTCAAGAGTGGGCTAGTCATCTTTAACTTCAGTGGCCACCACTCTCCCACCCCCCACCATGCTGCGAAAAAACATTTCCCGAATGATTTGAACCAGTTTGAAGGGTTTTCCAAACCATGTCTAATAGTTCCTCTCTTTTCTGTGAACAGCTATAGATGTCACCTATCTCCTAGAGGAGGGTTCAGGGAGGCGGTTGCGCAGAAGGACGCTCGGATTTGGGGATTTTGTGGGGAGGAAATGATGTCGCCACACGCCGGGCCAGACGAGCCAGTGCCCCTCACATTGTGTGGGAGTGCAAACACACAGAGAAGCCAGACTGGAGTAATAGGAGAAGATGCCATTTCGAAAGACGGGGAGAGACCAAGATGTCACCAAGAGATGGGAGTTCACCACAGAGGGGAACACGCTCCGGAGACCCCCACCACCCTTAAGGCTTAACTCTCCCCCAGACCTGTACTCAAATCTGTAACTGGACACAGCGAAACTGAGGAGCGGTTCAAAGCCCGTGAGTCCAGTGACGATCAACGGTTTTTGGTTCACACTTCTCAGGGGAGAGGACCCAGACTTACTGAAGTACGATGCAAATGTGTTCCCTTTTTTTGTAATTTTATTTTAATTTTTTTACATAGGATTATGTATGTACCCCATGCACTTAAATGCATTGAACAAAGACGGCTTGTTCACTCGTGAAGGACGATGGCTGAGGTGTTGCTATGTCGACAAACATGGCTAAAGGTGCGACCATGAGTCAGTTCATTTCAGTGAGTGGCGGAAAGGAGAAAACGTGGTACTGAGTGTGGCTGTAAGACACGGTCATAGACTCTTATGGACCTTTTTTTTTCTTCCCCTTTTTTTTTTTTTTTTTTTCTTAAGACCATCAATTGGGAATGAGAATACTGGAGACTGGCGCCCTCTAGAGGGACTGGGTGATAATTGGAGAACCTCAACGTTAGCCACATGAGAACTGAACCTTCACAGAGAAGGCATAGGAGTGACATAGGAGGTGCAGTGTATGCATACACTGTGCATACACTGCCGATGAACTAGGAGAGAAGCTAGGAGGAGGTTGGTCAACTGCACTTTGGTACCAAGGAAATCTTAAGCTCCCTGTTATGTATCAATGAGACACTAACTCTCTTACAGTATTGGATGATGCAGTCTGAAAAGCAAGTTTATAATAAGTATCGTATATTATCTTTTTCTGTCAAACTGTAGTAAATACTTTTAGGAACAGTGAAGGACCGGGGAGTTGTGTTTGCTAGAGAGTGGCTGGTGTTTTTTGGGAAGATAAGAGTGTTTGAGCGCTTAGTCAGTCAAAGTGTCTTGTTCAGTTCGTGAGGCAGTCAGCTTCGCCCCTCTTTCTAAAGTACCTGATTCACCAGCTTAACTAAACCAGGCGGCGGAACACTGGCTCTTACTGTAACGCCTTAGAACGCCATGGTCCCCGACTGCCTTGCGTGAGTGTGTGCGTGTGTGCGCACATTTGTGTGTCTGTATCTGCCAGAATTCTTGAAGATATAAAAAAATAAAAACAAAAAAATTAAGGGCTCGATGGCAATTAACAGTTTAAAGAAAATTATGGAAACAATAGGTAACATGAAATGTATCGTGATGGTCATATTTTCTTATAATCTGTGGGGGTGGGGGCTATATCAGAAGGGATGGATTCTAGTTTTTTTCCTCTTAATTGTGTTTCTGGTTGCCATGGAGAATGTTTTAAATAACTTGTGAAATTTGATGAGATTTTTCCTAAAGCCTCTGTGAAAATGGGGCGGTCAGAGAGGTCCCATCTAGATAAAACTGACATACAAATGACAAGAATGAGAAAGAGAGGGGGGAGGGGGGGGAGGAAGTTGTACAGTGCCAAGTTATGTATATACAGACTGGGATTACGTGAGAAATGTCTCCAAAAGCAATATCTTGATAAAGGATTTTGTGTATTATTGTATTGTACAGGACTCAGCCCTATATGTATTATGATTATTATAATATTATAATTTCTGCCATTTGTATTACTATAATCAAGACACTCAAGCTTGGAGGAGAAGGAAGTGGAGTTTTTGTCCTGTAAATCGCACCACAACTGTCCTAACTGAATGACATAAAAACTGAAACAAAAGAGTTTTTGTTGCCTAAAAATAAATTGATCTAATGTACTGCATGAGCAAGAGGAATGTCGACCAGACTTCATAGAAGGCATTGGGACACATCAGTGACATTGAAAGAACATCTGTCACTGTATTAATATTAATAATAATATTATTTCTTTTTGAGGAGAAATGTGCTCCTCGATTTTTGCTGCAAAGTGTTGAACACTAAAAAAACAAACCAACATAAAAATGTTATGATATTTTGAAAGATGACAGATGTAAGACTGTCAACTCAATATCACGTTCTTACTTCTTTTTTTCTTTTTTTTTCTCAAAATATGGTTGTTCTTTTGTGATAGCGGTCATAAATATGATGCTTGTACTTGTATTTGTGTGTTTTGTGTGATTTGTTTAGTTATTTTTAGACAATCACAAAATAAGATGCAAGCATTGTAAATGGCAGACTGGCAGACATTTTGTGATGTGTACAGTTTGTCAAAATTTCTTCCACTCGTTCAAAGTTTGTAATTATGATTCTAAAGTCATGAAAATGCTGTTGGTTTTTACTTTTTGTTTTATATTCTATTTGTTTTTTGTTTGTTTTTTAATAAAAGCACTACATTATTGTGAATAATTTGGCGGTGTTGGCTTTTGTCTTAATTATGGTGAGTTTACGTTTGAAAATTCCATTTATTCTCATTAATTTGGCTCGACAACACTTGAAGCCTGCAACTGGCAGGCCCCATGATTATACTAGTATTATCTTGAAAAATATGAAAAAGACCAGTAATTCTATATGCCCTCACCGACCTTCTGCTTTCTGTGACCTTATGTGGGAAAATTGTTAGTAAAGCGATTTTAGTTAAGTCACAACTTTACCCCATAGCATTTTGTCTCGTCATTTGCGTCTTTCATCAAGACCTTGCGCTGAAAGATCATTTACCCAGCATCATAGAGCTGGCCTATTATCAGTAATCTAATACGAATATTTAGATACATTGTATGTCAAGACAGCTTGCATTTGTGTTTGCACTAATAATACCAGACACACCATGTAACAAATCGGAAGTAAAGGTAAAATAAACATTCTTAGTAGAGCTAGACTAACATTGTGAGACATTCACTTTTCATCATCCTGCACACCTTTCTGTTTAGTTGCTGCCATAGCAACAATTAATGACGCTGCTCTTCAAGTATATATAGAGCTAGCTTGCTTTGCTAATTATAGACTAGCTTGATATATTTTCAAATAAGCCTATCTAAACAGGCAAAATGGGAAAGCGCGTTGAAAAGGCAAAAGAGAAAACGGAGAAGGGCAATGCAGGAGTTGAGGAACAACTCTCGAAAACAGCAGGTAACAGCAAGCTACCAGTAGTCGACGTTAGCATAGTAGTACAGTCAGTACTGTAGTAGTACTGTACTGTAACAGTCTAGACGTTAGCGCCGGGCTAGGCTAATTGTGCAAATAATCTGCAAATAATACATATAATTCACCATTAAATAACGTTTGCAAACGTGTTACATATACGCTATCACTGTCTGAATGTCTTTCTCGGTAATATGTTGTTGTTTTTTACTTTTAGGCATAAACGTTCAGGATAGATGTCCTGTTCAGAACATAGGTGAGTACAAATAGTTGTTATCAGATCCCTTTTCTTAAGAAACAGTGCTGCAACTTGTTCTTCCTCACAGTAATGAGTTGCTTAGGATAATTATAATACAAATTTCCTCTACATCCCTGTAGATGACTATCAGTGTTCTGGCAGTCTGGAGATGGACTTCCCTGAGCTTTGTGGTCTTCTGGGAATGGGGGAAATCCCTTCTGTCACCATAAGACATCCTGCCTCTGTTTCCCCAACCATAGACAGAGGCAATATAGGTAACAGTTGACAGTTGACTTGGCACCGTCATTCACTACTACATGTATCTCTAGCATCTCCCATCCCTTTCGCCTCTTCGATTCTTTACCTGCTTCACTGTCTCTCTTGCCATCCCCCTCCTCACACACGCATAACGACTCTTGTCATGTTTAAGTGGTGGTCTATTTCCTTTTTATCACAACTCATTAACATTTTCCAACTGTTAATCTTGCATATCAACAACATCCTGTGGGTCTCAGAGGACAGTCAATCCCAGATGGGTGCTGGATTAGCAACCACTACATGGTGCCCAAAGCCACGCCTTGTGGTAGAACTGGAGAATGAAGACCCTTGCAGTGTCAAAGAGGTCAGGATATTTGGTGAGACCAGAACTTAGCTATTTACTGTATTTTAAACAACTCGGTCGAACAAACAAAACGGTATATTGTCGTTTCTAGTTTGCCAGGTTTACCATGGGGTACCATGAAGCCTTTCTGAATTATACACATAGTCTTGAATCAAAACAAGCATGTTTATAATAGACATGACTGTTTGAAATCATCTTTCAGGGTGGAAGGTGGATGAGCTTAAGGCGCGAGTGCTGAAGAAGACTCTTCCGTCGCTAAGCCATCTACAAAACCTACAGTACCTCCTCATCTAATGCAATAAAAAATACGGCAGCAACACGTCTGAAATTTTACCGTCTGACGTAGAAATTGTTTTTTGGGAGATTGGTTTTAAAAATAAATGTGTGTTCTGTTGCAGTCTGTGGAGGGCTGGTCTGACGGAGCAAAGTCTGATCTCCATTAGGAATACCATCTCACTGTGCTCCAACCTCAGGTGACTGGGCATTTGAGTATCTTGCTCCTTGCATGTGCTTCACGCCATTGACACACAGTTGATTTAAGCAACATAGACATACATCATACTAAGACATACTGTATATTAAGGAAAAAAACGTTTTTTGAGCTATGTAACTTGCCATTATTCTTCTGTTTCTCTTCCAGGAATGTCGTTTTGGAGGGAAACCCTATTCCGGAGCAGAGTTACCACCTTCTTCTATCTGAAGATAGTGTGTGAGTTACTGTTTGAGTCAGCAAATCCACAGATGCACTTGCATATACACCCCTCGCAAACACACCTCCCTGTTCAAGTATGTGTGATTCTTACTACTCGTCCTTTCAATCCGAGCCTTACTCACCTATCACTTCGAAACAACCGGATCGGAGAAGAGGGGGCTCGTCTTATTGGCTCAGCCCTGTCAACAAGTAACTCGGCCAATAAGACTCTTTTTCACCTGAACCTGGCCTTCAATTCCATTGGGGATGCAGGAGCTGTTCATATAGCACAGGTATATAAATATATGCCCGTTTTAAAACATCAAGCTTTTGTTGAAGATAATATGGCTTGGGATGATAATGGATACTCATTATTCATTTCATAAAAGTGTTGCCACTTGGTCTGTTGTTCTAGGGTTTGCGTCTGAATCGTTCCTTGCTCTGTCTCTCTCTGGCCAACAACCAAATAGGAGACTCTGGGGCTGCCCGTCTGGCAGAGGTAGGAACAAACTCCTGTTAGCTACCTGTTCTGGTGTCTTAAATGCTTCAAAATATCAAGTTGACTCTTGACATACTGTATGTTTTATAGTGTTCTGGAGTGCTGTCATGTGCTCTTCTTTGTGTGGCTTGTCGTGCGATTCTCCATCCGCCTTGTCAAGGTACTTGGTCCATTTGCCCTGAGCCACGAGGAGATAGTGGAAAGGAGGAAGCTGCTGCTGACTAGGGACCAGTCGGTGAGAGGGGGAAAGCGTCCACTCATTCTCTCTAAGCATCTGTAGAACAACTCCCTTTTTTTAAGTGCTCAAAATTAATGAATAAATCCTTGAAAATATCACTATCCAGCTATTGGTTACCCCCCCCCCCCCCCCCCCTATTGTCCACTAGACCTATTCTCATCTCAAGTATCTTATCAGTGTGTCCCTTCCCTCCCTGCGTGTTCAGCCTTCTCAAGCAGTCAGCGCTGACTCAAAGTGTGACCGTCCTCTCTCCATCCCCAGCAGCTCCTCTCTGGAGCGCAACGTCAGCAAGGGGACCAAGAGCGCTTCCAGAAAGAAGGTAGGTCACCTCCTCAGGGCTCCCGCTTCCTCGAGTTAAGAAAGGGAATCAGAGGCCGCCAAGTCTGTCCCATCACTTACATTTACATTTAGTCATTTAGCAGACGCTCTTATCCAGAGCGACTTACAGTAAGTACAGGGACATTCCCCCGAGGCAAGTAGAGTGAAGTGCCTTGCCCAAGGACACAACGTCAGTTGGCGTGACCGGGAAGCGAACTGGCAACCTTCGGATTACTAGCCCGATTCCCTCACCGCTCAGCCACCTGACTCCCATCACTTAACTAGAAGTGTGTCGTTCCAGGACACGCCCAAAAAGGATGAGAAGCCAGCTGCTAATCAGGCAGGGGCTGCAGCGGGAAAGAAAGAGGAGCTAAAACTCAGCAAGAAAGGTAATGTTTTTTCCTACTACAACTGTTTCAAATGTTACACAGCTGTGTTTATAATGAGTGTTCTCATTTTTTATGTCCGGTTCGTTCTAAGTGTCCGACACCAAGGTGCCCAAAGGTAAAGGGGGCAAGGCAGGGGGCAAAGAAAAACGTCCTTTTGTATCAGACCAAGAGGTACTGAAACACACGGCGTTAGGTTTATTGTGTTGTACCTTTATCACAGAAATAACCTTTTGCGGTATATGCCACTGGATTTATTAAGCCGATGTTCCCGAAAGCTCATAGCTCTGTCTGTCTTTGTGCAGGATAAAAGCAATGGTACACAGAATAAGGTTTGTATGCTTCTGTTGAGGTTTGTGTTTTGGTGTCGTTAGTCATAGATAAAAAAAAAAAATGCTTTTTGTATGCTGGTGAGAGACAACTGTTGTCAACCTCTCTCTCTCTTTCTCTCTCTCTCTCTCTCTCTCTCTCTCTCTCTCTCTCTCTCTCTCTCTCTCTCTTTCTCTCTCTCTCTCTCTCTCTCTCTCTCTCTCTCTCTCTCTCTCTCTCTCTCTCTCTCTCTCTCTCTCCTCTCTCTCTCTCTCTCTCTCTCTCTCTCTCTCTCTATCTGTCTCTCTCTCTCTCACACACACAACCAGTCAGCTGAGTTGGTTGAGATAGTGAGCCCCCTGCTGGAAGCAGGAGTGCAGCACGCCGGAGGCCAGGTCATTCTGCCTGGGAACACAGCTCTCACCTCCCTCAACCTGGCAGGTGAGTGGCACTTCCTCTGCAATCCTCCCTCAGTATATCATCCCTCACCTTATCAAAGCTCTTGCCAAAGGTGAATCCCACTGTAAAAGAAAATTGAATAATCGTGCATTAGTTATAGTTTGGTAATATGACTAATCATTGTCCGAGTAGATTTAAAATAAATGATCTTTTTTAAATCAGTGTTGTTCTTGTCTCTTAAGGCAACAGGCTGACAGAGAAATCTCTCCTCCTGTTCCTGCCCTCACTCGTGGCACAGGGTGAAGCAGGAGGCTTGCTACGTCTTTGTCTTAATGTGAGTCTCTTGTATTATCCTCTCATCTCTATCATAAGATATATCTATTCCACTATATGATATCATAGTTGTATCAGACACTGAGTCACACAAGGCCTGCAAACCTTAACGTGACTCCAAACTGTGGGCTCTTTCTTTCCTGCAGAGGAACCGCTTCCCTCAAGACTGTGAAGCCTTTCACAAGATACAAGAGATAATGTCACACAGAGACCCACTTAACAAAACTGCCATCGGTCAGCCTGAGGAGGACCAGGGGCAGGCTGCATAGTCTTGTAAGAGGATATGATATTGATCCCATGCATCTTCATTCAACCGCTAAATATATATTTAGTTGTTTTGTCTTCCACTTTATTATATATTCCTGAGTACAGATGTCATCCCACATAACTACAGTAAATTAATGAATTATGGATGTATCTTATTTGATTGAAAGTCAATTACTTTGCATTACTCGTGACATTGTTTGGGTCTCAATTATTTTGCTATCTGTTAATAAAGAATTACTTTTAATGGAACTGAACTGCTTTATTTAACATTGGTGTGTTTAAAACGTCAAGGAACAGTTTAGACCTTATAAATATGTCTTCCCGTTTGATTCCATTTACTCACTTCCTGCCTGTGCAGCAAAGGCATCGCCAATATGAACCCCTTCCTTCCGGTTTAGCTTCCTTTCCGGCAGCGGCTATATCTTCGCCAACATGCCAGTGAGTACACGCGCTGGATTACAATTTATGTCTTCCTACTTGCACGGAGTTTTAGAACCCCATGCAATACTTAATCATTTCATAAAATAGTGAAGAATGTACCGTTGTGGTTTCCAACCCTATCCGTTACGTCGATTGAGTTGTACATAATATTTTACACGCGTGCATTGCTAGCGCATTGTAATACAAGATGGCGACGCGCATATTGCAAACATGGTGACAGCGCTGCCCAGAGAAACTAACTCGTACGCAGAACGCAGTTTTGCGCAACCTGGTGTACAATTAATTACCTTTTGAGAGATGCTGTTGCTCTACAGAGATAAAAAGACGTGCAATTGTCTGACAAAATGCTTATCTAGTTGGGTTATATTTGCAACGTTCGCCAGCTACAGTACCCAGCAAACCAGCAATGTAGCCTAGGCAGTCTAAATCAACGCTGGTGTAATATTGAATAATCAAGACCATGTAGATTCCATAGTTTGCTTGCTAGTTAGCTAGATTTGAGCTGCGGATGCAGTTGTTCCACTCTATGGTCCGAATGAGCTGTCTAGATACTTTGGCACTGCTCAACATCTCGCCAGACCATACAGTATGTACGTAAAGTGTAATCGAACCAGAGAATAACAATGTCTTATCATCAACAGCTCGCAAAAGACTTGTTGCACCCATCCCCTGAGGAGGAGAAGAGGAGTCACAAGAAGAAGCGACTCGTCCAGTGTCCAAACTCTTACTTCATGGATGTTAAGTGTCCAGGTAAGCCCCACTTCACCACCAGTGAATTAGCTTGACATCATTATATTGTAGATTATTTTGTGGTACTTTTTATTTACATTAACAATTAATATTGTATTGCTGTGTTTTTCCATAGGATGCTACAAGATTACAACTGTGTTCAGCCACGCCCAGACTGTTGTGCTGTGTGTTGGCTGTTCCACTGTCCTGTGTCAGCCCACTGGGGGCAAAGCACGTCTCACAGAGGGTCAGTTGTCTCCCATACAAAACATTCCCCACCCGAATTTTGCTCTGCTTTGCCTCAGTTGCTTTGCGTGGGGGGGGGGGTGAATCTTTCATTTTTCGATTTCCCGCACTGCCAAGTGACTGGACAACTACTTCCCATAGTTTTTCAATCTCATTCCAGTGCTAGATGAACCTCTCTTTGCAGAAGGGCTGTGCTAGACCATTGGCGCCCCCCTTTCGAAAGTTGAGAACAAATGTCCGTTATAAAGTCACTATCAGTCTCCAAATGTTCATTATGCCAAGCTGGTTGGGTACCTGATAGCTGCATTAGAACCAGATTTTAGAAGATGTGTTATATAATGAAATGCACATTCCTTCCAGAATGTGTCCACAAACGCAGACAGCAGCATCCAGAGATCAGTGCAAAGTAAGCTGTAATACCCCCTTTTGTTCTTGTGGCCTGACTGTGTTTTTCCATCTGTCAGGGTGCTCATTCAGGAGGAAGCAGCACTAATTCTGCATCCAGTGCCCCCAGTATGAGGGAGAGGAGTGGTTGGACCGGTTGATATCAGCTGCCCTGGCCCCAACATGACGGCCGGGTACTTAAGACCCAGCGGAATTCGCGAGAACCACACTGGAAGACTGGCAGCAAGATGATGAAAGTGCTTGTTGAAAATGACAGATCAGTTAGTTGCTGTAACTCTGCCCTTCAACCTCCTGTCTCTTAATAAAAGTGTTTTGGCTAAAGAATTGGTGTAATGTTTTATTTTTTGGGAAGTATTTGCACATCATGCTTACATGGTAACATTTCATACTTGGCAGAAAAGGGATACAATTGCAAAATTGTAGAATTATTTAAGCAAATGGGGACAAATTCAGTATAATTAATATGTATTTTTGATGGACTGTCCCAATAACATAATGGAAAAAAGGTAAAGCGCATATGATCCTGTCACCTCAACCTTTTCTGCACTATCATATAAGATAAACTGTCACGCTCTGGCTAAAATGTGCCCCTATTACACAAAAGATGCTGTAAACAATTAACTTGCAAGTAGTCTAAACACAGTATTTGTCACACCTGGTGTCAATCCTACCTTTGTCCCAAACCTACAGATCTCTTTGGACTTGAAGGTTTTATAAATTGCTTCAAATAATGTTTCAAGAGTTGAGAGCGTTCCTTGGTCTCAGGATGTCTATTTTCCTTACCTATCCTGTCCACCCATACTGGCTGTCTCCACCTGAACCTCCCTCTCTCTGAGCAGATGTCGGATTGAGGAGTTCTGTGTGGAGAGAGTGCTGGAGAGAAGGGGCATCAGGGTCCTAAAACCCTCCCTCAGCTCTGTTACATGTGCCTCCAGGTTCTTCACATGTGTTTCCAGGTCTCCTCTGCAACCTTGCACCTCTGACAGCATATCATACATCATATTCTGCATCTGGGTTACTCAACAATAGAGTGTAGAGAAACACAAAGAAAAATTCACACCAATCATATAGCTGCATGTTACTAAACTTGATTTGGTCATTGGAACCAGGATAGGTTCGGCCCCATCTCCACCAAGCCCACCTCACCTTGCCAAGGTCCACCAGAGTGTTGGCCTGGTCCATCAGTTTCCTCTTCTCCATCTTAACATCCCGCAGCCTGAGGTAGAGGACTCAGCATCAAGCATTCAGAAATGTATCCTGTGATTCAACCTCTAAATATTTGTATTAAGGTCATAGTGGAAGAGTACGAAGGTGAGCATTAATCTGATTGTTAGGTCAGTATAAGGAAAGGTGTGATTGGCTGGCTCCTTACTGGTGGATAGCCAATAGGAGTTTTCTCTGGTGCATGCGCACCCTGGAGTGGTGTCTCTCCCTCGACAGCTTGGTGTGTTTATAGATCATCCATGTTTCCCTCAGCACATTTGCTGCTGCAATTTTTATCTGGATGAAAGTAAACTAGAGCTAAAAATATAGTTTTTCAATTGCATTCACTTAGTAGACACTGTCAAAGTAACATACAAATGGTTCATACAGAAAGACATAACATTTAGAATCAGAGGTTAGAGTCAAGGAATGGTCTGGTATGTATTTACCAGGCACAGTGGACAAATAACATCTCAACCGCAGTCTAACAATAACTCAACAATTCAGGATACCTGAAATTCCATTGGACAGTGTTGATAAGTATCACAACAGTGATCCTGTTGTGACGGACTAAGAAAATACATTTGTCTCAAGTGAATTCAAATGTACAAATGTTTTTTTTGGGGACTTGTGAGTCTAACAGCTACCCTCTTGGTGATGTGGGAATCCATCATGAAGTTGTGGACATGTTTCTCTGCTCTTGTCAGCTCCAGTTTCCTGGCAACCACCGCCACCACCAAAACCGTGCATCCAGCCCCCTACAGGATTGTGTGTGTGACAGACAGACAGACAGACAGACAGTAAGGATAGATAATCATAAGATATGTCATGCTGTCAAGATTGCATTGTTGTTACATTTATACTCTTTTTTTGTTGTTGGCAGGTTTATTTGATTCCTCACCATGATTCCAGTGAGCAGACAGATGCTGCGTCCGCAGTAGGTGTGCGGCACCACATCCCCGTAGCCAATGGACAGGAAGGTGACGGACACCATCCACAAGGCTTCCATGTAGTTACTGCTCAGGTCCCGATAGTTATGGTGCCTGAGATTAGCATTCATCAGAAAGATCAAACCGTGAGGATTTTTATGTCACTTTAAAAGGGATGTTTATTAATGATGAAGAAATCCGACTCATAAGAGGCCCGGGGTCAGGACTGGTGTGTCTACCTCTCACAGACGTGGAGACCCCAGGCAGCCACAATCCACAGCGACACGCTGAAGATCATCAGCACCGTGCCAGGATAGATAGTCATCAGGGCT